>NC_052335.1:32865948-32978448 GCF_016432855.1 Salvelinus namaycush
ATGTGTGGGAGGAAATAGAGAAACAGATACACACCTATTTGAGGAGAGCATCTACTTTGGCGTTTATGTCAAATGAACATGGAACAAAAAATATATGAACATAGTCTACATACATTTGTTTGTGTATAGCGTAGGTATTACAAAGGCACGAATCATTTTCTGGTTTAGTTGCATGATTTGGATTTCATGGCACTCATGCTGTGTCTTCTCCCCTCATGCATGTCATTTACTGGCCAGACCTCATCAAAATGGAACAGAACAATGAACTGCTCACATGCCGGTCTGGTTATTGATTTATCTGTAAATTAATGGAGGGAAATCAAATTGTTGGTTTGTGCGGTAGAAGACCAGAACATGCAAGATCATACAAATCTTTCATTTTCCCTGATACTCCCTCCTCACATCCCTCTCAGCTTGTCTTTCCATAGCAGTAGAATCGAGAGTAATGTAATTCAGATTGAAACCTAATATAGGAACAGATTCTGCATGGCACCACTGCTCTGTTGTTCTACAGATATATATTTAGCCTTTATTTAACTAGGCAAGTCAGTTAAGAACAAATTCTAATTTAAAATGACAGCCTACCCCAGCCAAACCCAAACGATAATGGGCCAATTGTGCACCACACCACAAGACTCCCAATCACATCCGGTTGTGATACAGCCTAGAATTGAACCAGGGTCTGTAGTGACGCCTCTAGGCCTGAGACGCAATACCTTAGACCACTGCGCCACTCGGGAGCCCAAATATGGGAGCGATGTATGCTAGTTTTATGAAGATATAGCACACATGGGTGTGTTGAAGGCTGGATTTCATTGGTTACTGCTGACATAGAGTACAGTTCATAGATGTGTTTATTAATTCAAACATGATGCTCATACATGGAACCTGAAATGAGATCAGAGACATACTGTAAATACAAGCATATGTCCTGGGAACTACATAGCTCACGCATACACCTAAACCTTCAATTACTTAGACAAGCAACAAGCAACAGCGTAGGCAAGCAACAGTGGAATAGTTGGAGGAAAATAAATTATATGTTTTGATTTTCTTATTTTTTGTTATCTGCTATCAGCTTGGCATGTTAAGCTTCTTGGAAATTAGTTATTGTAGTTTGAAATCTCAAAATCATATTTTTGGCATGAGGCAAACAACATAATTTGGTAAATATTATTGCTATCACAATGTGACCCTACTGTTTCTTTGGGTAAATTCATAAGAGCCCCCAGTGTGTGAAAGCCATTTATGTTTTGGTTGAGGATATTGGAGAAGGTATTCTTGCAGGGCGATCATAGCTTCTGTTTTGAAAGCCATGAGTTTACCTACAGAACTGTCATCATAAATACAGTTATCATCTGGGCAAACTGAGGCAGTCTTGATTAAAGACACACAATCATTTAATTGCAGTGTCGAAGCACATAGATTACAATCAGACTTGAATTGTGTGAACACAATTACCTCCACTGGACTGCCTTGCCCTCTCATTCTAGCCCCCCAATCCAAATTTTGATGTAGAACCTGCAAAAGGGTAGCCCTCACATGCAAAAATAATTATTTCTACCCTATTGCAAGTGTGTTGAATGGTGTTGATTCCTGTTGCCTACTGATCCATCTATTGTGGAACGGTGGAGTGAGTTGGAAGCCAAGGGTTTAAAGCCAACGACAGTGAGCGCATCCCAATTATTGTGAATGTGAGCATCTGTCCCTTCCAGTCTATATAGGACAGAATTGGCCATGTTCTTCAATCATCAAATCCATTACACATGTCCTGTGAGGTGTAGAGGGACTGTGCTTGTGTACAGATGGCTTCTAACAACTTGTGCACAAAGTCATTGGGGGCTTTTTTAATCTAGTGGATTACTTGATACATTTAAATGAGTGTTTCCTTCAATGCACTTTCTTAGTACATACTTGTCTTTCATGTGTATTAGCTTCTGAAGTAGCGGGACCTGTTAAATGTACTGTAAAATTGTTATCTTTCATAGTCATAGTTTCATAGGTAACAATATATTTCTCTCAGTCACTGGTTTCATCTCAATAACTCATAGCACAGAGCTCCAACAATGACTTCCCAGTGCAATTGTCCTGTAAATCTTATTGGTGCTTATAACGCCAGGATTGTGGCTTCAATTCCCGGGGCCACCCACATGTAAAATGTATGCACACATGACTGTAAGTCGCTTTGGATAAAAGTGTCTGCTAAATGGCATACGGTGAAATGCTGAAGATCCAATGGATGCTCCCTCCATCCACTTCCCTTTACTTTCTCTGCTACCGCATCCTCAAGCTATCAAATGACGGAAAACACAAACCATCATAACACTGCCACCTCTGTCCAATTGCGCCTACCGCCAGCCTCAATTACCCTCCATCCCCTCTGCATCTGCATTCTAATGGCTTTGTCAGAGCTCGTATGAGTGCTCCGTAATTGCCACCTGTTTTGCATTCTAAAGCACTCGAATCAATAGAGGGAGATATTGATGGGCCTGCCCAGACGCTGGTTTGGGCCTTTATCCATTCTTCCAATTTTGCACTACCCATTTGCAATGCTGATCAGCCTCGGGCGAAATATGGCCACATAAGCCCTAGTGCTAATGGAGAAAAAGAAACTCAGTCTCCTTTATTCACTCTTTCCCATCCCCCCCTTCAATCTCCATCTCTAGGCCCTCTGGTCTCCTCATCCGCCCCAGGGCAAGGACGGGGTGGCTGGATAGCTGATTAGCAAGCGACCCCTAGGGGGGAACCCAGGCTCTGTAGCTCCGGAGGTGGACGTATAAACTGGAGAGGTTTGGAGAGGGGGCATGGATCAGTCTGGTGTAATGAGAACAGTACCAGAAGGAGGAGCAGGTCTCCAGCTGTTGAACAAGCCTCCCTGTGTGGCTGGGGTTCAGCACACAGAGTTAGACACCGGTTGAGAGAGGAGCATCAACAGAATATTAATGTTCTGAAGAGAGTTCATTGATTGGGTGGCACAGATACTCTATTGGCCCTATGTTACTGCAATGAATTCTATTCACTTCAGAGCATCATATTTGAATCAGAATGACACTTTATTACTTGAAAACACGTAATAGTGGATATACAGACATGACCTTGCAGACAAAATGTAGGAATGATCTCTAGAGTAATGCTCGTACTTGCATTAATATATGGTTAGACATTATTTCTCTCATATGAAATGAGACCCCCTGACAGGTTTGTCTTTCCGATTATACAAGTTATTCTTGATAATTACCATCTCAGTCTAGAATGTTAAGCAGTGCTGTCTCTTCATTCCTTGAAAGACAAATTAATTAGCAAACTGTTCAAATCTACCAGACTTTTAAATCACATGACAGTATAATGACTAAGGTATTTGACATTAGTGACTAAAGTATTTGACTGGGACACGGCCATGGTTGCCACAGCTAAAATATAAAGAACATTAGTAGCCTAATGAATTTCAATAGCTATTTGCTTCCATAGGATATCCTGAGAACAAGTACAGGGATGCTAATTATAAATGCGAATGATTTTTCCTAGTTTTCATATCTGTTGTATGGATAAGACCATGGCATTATAAAATCTGAAATTAGACACCAATTAAGACATAGCGCTATGGCTCTTTACTCATAACAATACCATAGACTCACCTGGCATACTTGATACCACTAATTAAGACGAAACAATGGATTTTTCTACCACAACTTTGACAAAGTCCTGAAACGTGACACTGCAGCATCAAGCCCCTTATCAGATTAACCAGACGCTAATTAATTCCCACAAAAATTTGAGAGAGAAATAGAGGGGAGAAAATAGATACGTAATAACTTAGTCGCTCATCAAGGTGTGATGCTAGTTATCGCTCCGTAGGGTGTGATTACGATCAGTGATCAAGATGAAAGTTCAAAAGGACAGAACGCCAGAGGAGCTCGTTAGCCCCTAATTGAAGCGGGTAGATTTCATTTGCTGCCGGCTCATAGAAAGAAATTCCGCTCATCCACTCAAATCCCCCCTCGGATTACAGAGCATCTTCATTTGGTCCATGATCATCTGAAAGACAATACGTAGAGGTTATCTTGACAAACCTTCTTTAGACTGTGTGGTATTATTTGTGACTGATAAGGTTATCCAGGGTAACACTTTGCTTAAATATTCCATCCTAAATGCATACCAAAAAACGGGCATAACAAATGTTGGTTGCGGTCCCAGCTGATGGCATCTAATGACAAATAACAGGGGACCCTCAGCGTCACGCAGACATGCCTTCATTGTTAGCATTCCTGTAAATGGAACAGGGAGGACACTTGAATCAGGTTGGTGACATTTGACCTTTTCAAGGTTCAAAACAATTTCGAGTTTTGTCCCAATTTACCTTGATAACCTAGCCTGGTGGAACCAGCCTGATCGCTGCGTTAACCATTACATTTTGCTTCACATATCATGATATCTGAAGTAAAATAGAAAGGTGAGTGCAATGATCAGGTTGGTTTTACCCTGCTACCATAACCACTATTGATAATATAGTCAGTGTTAGTGTGAGACCGACCAGTATCCTTGATGAGGGGCCAGGAGCTTTTCTACGCTGCCATGCTCATCATTGGGGCTCTGGCAAAGGAGTCACCTCTTGCCTGCTCACCAGCGGTCCTTTATGGAGAGACCAGAATTAGGTAGATTCAGTCTGACCTGTTCAACATTCAGCATATTATACGTTTGTTTGTCATATATCACCTATCCTAACTGCCATTGGTAATAGAACAGTGACTGTGTATGTGTTCACAGAAACATGTATGGAGACAACACATAGAGACTTGCAAGATGATGTGATGATGTCCAGACTGACAGACAGGATTGATACTGATGTCTGTCTTTATTATTGAATTGAATGGTATCAGTCAATATGGGGAGGTAGAAACCCTGTGTATTCTGCACCAGGATCAGGGTACTCCTGTTGTATATGGGACACCACACAGGAAGGTATGACCACTCTGAAGGTATGACCACAAGGTAGCTGATGATGATCAACAACCAATTTGACAGAGCTTGAAGAATAACAAAAATAAATAATGGGCAAATGTTGCACATTCCAGGTATGGAAATCTCTTACAGACTGGCAGCTGTTAAAGGTGATTCTAACATGTATTGACTCGGAGATGTGAATATTTACGTAAAGTAGATATTTCTGTATTTCATTTTCAATAAATGTGCAAAAATGTCTAGAAACATGTTTTCACTTTGTCATTATGGGGCATTGTGTGTAGATGGGTGAGAATGAATGGGTACGAATACTTTCTGAAGGCACTGAATGTATTTTATCATTCAATGGGGTTTTAGTGCCAGTTCGAAGGTGATAATCTTGTACGTTGCTGTGGTGCTGCTGATGTTACTGTGGTGCTGCTAACGTTGCTGTGGTGCTGCTGACGTTACTGTGGTGCTGCTAACGTTGCTGTGGTGCTGCTGACGTTACTGTGGTGCTGCTAACGTTACTGTGGTGCTGCTGATGTTACTGTGGTGCTGCTAACGTTGCTGTGGTGCTGCTGATGTTACTGTGGTGCTGCTGACGTTGCTGTGGTGCTGCTGATGTTACTGTGGTGCTGCTAATGTTGCTGTGGTGCTGCTAATGTTGCTGTGGTGCTGCTAACGTTGCTGTGGTGCTGCTAACGTTGCTGTGGTGCTGCTGACATGGCTGTGGTGCTCCTGACGTTGCTGTGGTGCTGCTAACGTTGCTGTGGTGCTGCTAATGTTGCTGTGGTGCTGCTAACGTTACTGTAGTGCTGCTGATGTTACTGTGGTGCTGCTAACGTTGCTGTGGTGCTGCTAACGTTACTGTAGTGCTGCTGATGTTACTGTGGTGCTGCTAACGTTGCTGTGGTGCTGCTAACGTTGCTGTGGTGCTGCTGATGTTACTGTGGTGCTGCTGACGTTTCTGTGGTGCTGCTGATGTTACTGTGGTGCTGCTGATGTTACTGTGGTGCTGCTGATGTTACTGTGGTGCTGCTGATGTTACTGTGGTGCTGCTGACGTTGCTGTGGTGCTTCTGATTTTGCTGTGGTGCTGTTGACGTTACTGTGCTGCTGTCTGTCTGGGGCCCAGGTTCAGAGACAAACAGAAGAAAATACTATAAGATACAGACTGAGAAACAGGGGACCCATCGCTGCAATCTTAAAACTGGCCCGATCAACCAACCTGTCGGACTCTCCATTCTATGCTGAGAAAGATGAACGTCATGATGGGGGAGCAGAGAGTCGCGTTGAGACTCGGGGCAAAGCTGAACACTTTGGAGGTTAGATTGAGAGCTCTGATCTCTGACGTTTAACGAATAATGTAAAAATGATTTGTATAATGAACATAGCTGTGCGTGTGTCTATTTCAGCACAAGCAGTGGAGCTTGTGGAACTGATCCAGTAGTCAGTAGTCACAGGAAGTAGAGGACCTGAACAGAGAAAACACAGCTAATGTGTAAGGGTTTTGCTTAAGTCAGCCTTTTAAGAAACAAATAGGATTATTTTGCAAGTCATTGTGACTGAGGTAATGTACATGTAAGCTTTGTAGTATTTCAGATCCACCCAATAATCTCAAGTTACAGCTGATGGAAAATGTATTAAATAAGCAGTATTTTTGCTGCTTGTCTGCATATGTCTGGGAACATATTTTGTCACACTCTTCCCACAGACAGTAACGTTGCATTCTCAACCACTCTTTTGGAAACATGTTCTTCTGGCACCCACATAACAACGCCTTCACCACTCTGGTCTACAAAAACGTTTTCACAAACATTGGCAACGCTTATAACCCAAACACGGGTATAGTGTTTGGGTTATAAGCGGGTATAGCAGACCAAACACGGGTATAGTGCACCGCAGGCCCTTCTATGGAGAACTACAATATATGCACCTTATTATCAGTTCCATAGTTTCCAGTTGTCATTCTAGTACACGGCTTTGTGACAGTAAGTCAAAGGATTGATTATTAGTTGTATCAGATGTTTTAGTGCTTGGCCAGAACAAAAATGTGCATCAAGGATCGGTAAACAGTAGTGTAACTTAGTGTTTTGCTTGGGCACAGGTTTCTTCACGTGCACCAGTGAGAGGCGTCTACCATTTCAAGTTTGACATCTATGCACATGGACACGCATCATATACGGCATGTGCTGTCTTGGTCAAGAATGGTCAACATGTAGTAACAGCTGAAGAAGGCCAGCCTACCCGTAATGTTAACTCTTCTAATGGAGTTTCGCTGCTACTGCAGGTGTGAGATGTGGTCGCTATACAACTCTGCCGTGGCTATTGGATATAGGACAATCAATACCACTACAGCACCTTCAGTTGTCACCTGCTGTTCACCATGTGAAGATTAAAGTAAAGATAGACTCTGTACCTTTTATCTCTGTTCAACTGTATGACACTAATGCTACCGAGTCAGCAAATGAGAGTTTAGCCAGTAAATTGTACAGTAATTTTCAGATTATATATTTAATTAAAAAATATATTTATATATATATATATATATATTATATATACAATGTCAATAGTATAAACTGAAAATAATATATATATATATATATATGTATGTATTCTTTTCAGTTTATACTATTGACATTGTCAGTTTGGTAAAGACAGAAAAGTCAAAGGAACGTATTATTTGATATAAAGACATGGGTGTTATCTATACGTCTTCAGCTAAAATAGTAGCAGGGTCTGTCTGCATAAGGCTCTGCCTCTATGGTCCGTGGCTCTGGATCATGTGTAACGATTCTCCTCTTCGTCTGAGGAGGAGTAGGAATAGTCGGACCAAGGTGCAGCGTGGTACGTGTTCATTTTAATAAACAAAAATAAACTGAACACTGAATTGACAAAAAATAATAAAGAGCGAGAACGAAAACGAAACAGTTCTGCAAGCAATACGCACAAACAGAAAACAATCACCCACAACACACAATGGAAAACAGGCTACCTAAGTATAGCTCCCAATCAGAGACAACGATTGACAGCTGCCTCTGATTGGGAACCACACCAGGCCAAACACAGAAATAGACAACCTAGACATACAACATAGAATGCCCACCCACATCACACCCTGACCAAACAAAACATAGAAACATACAAAGCAATCTATGGTCAGGGCGTGACATCATGTCTATTTACTTGTGTATGTGTTCTAGTGTGCAGGTTGTAGCATGTGTTCTAAATGTTCCTTCCTGTTATGTGTTGTCCACATCCCAGACCGGGGTTATTTATACAATGTGTTGTAAATGGGTTTTTGGTTATAAATGTATAGCATAGAAGGTTCATATTGTTTACCCTTTTTCTGTCATTATCAGTCATTGCAGTATCCATCCATTATCCCTTGTCTGTTTTCCAGATAGAATACATTCATACAGTATGCCTCACCATACCTGCCTTTTCAGATGTGGCCCCTCCCTTCCCCTCATAGCCTAAAGAGGGCCTATAGCTAAGCTTATTAGCGCTGTCATTACTGCATGCTCCTCCCACTTGCTAATACCCTCATTAGAGCCCAAATGAATGGTGAAGGTAGATCTGTCAGTGCCCAGAGTGTGGTTCCCGCCCCCTCTTTGCCTCTGCCTTCCCCAGCACTAATGAGCTTCCCCTGGGGCAGGGCATCACCTCGGTGGGGGTTAAGAGGCCATTGTGTCACCCGTTTAAAAGTGCCACCTAACCGTGACGGCCCCCAAATTGTCCCGCAAATGCAAGCTCGTTTGTCTTGACTGGCTGCTGAGGGAGCTGACGTCTCGACTGAAGGGCTCGTTGTCTGAAGGGAGGTAGCTCATTTAGTGATGCTGGGAAGTTTTATGCTTGTGTGTAAATCATTTTTCCAAAAAGGTTTTTAAAAATGTTATCTGAATGAGGATGCATAGACACACAAGTGAAGCCAAGACGTACTAAGAAATCAAAAATATAAGCACACCCATAAGTACAAACATGCCCACGCGCGCGCACACACACACACACACACACACACACACACACACACACACACACACACACACACACACACACACACACACACACACACACACACACACACACACACACACACACACACACACACACACACACACACACACACACACACACACACACACACACTTAACATTCATATCTCAAATCTCCAGAGACTGGTTATTTGCTGCCACATTTCAAACCAGAAAAACATCAAAATGCTCTGGGTGAGACCATTGTGAGGGAACCTTTCAAGGCCCTAGCATTAAATATGAATAAAACCAACCGTATGAGGAGACTAAGCTGAGAAGAAAGGGTGAAAGGAAAGAATACAACTGCAGTCCCTTTTCTCTGTTAATGCGTTATTGTTTGTTTGGTTCAGCTTTAAACCCTGCTTGAACTTGAATTGAGGGACCTTTGCTAGTCACAAATGAGTCATCATTGTTAAACATAAAAAAGCTAATTATATGAATGATTGGTTTAGTGGCTTGTTTTGTAAGATAATTAGTCCCCTTTTCCACAAAAGGGTTCATTATCATTTTAAGCTATTATAGAGGTAAAACAAATTAAATATCTCTAATTATATGAAGCGTAATGGACTAAAATAAAATAAAATGTACACAGTATTTATGATTTTTTTAAATAAACAAACAAAATGCTACGTTAGTGATTTAATCCCCACAAAAGGCAATTTTTCTGTCTTCTAACCTAATCGACAATAGGGTAGAATCCTGTACCGGTATAATGAATCATTCCAGCTCATGGTCTGTCTACTACAACTGATGATCACCAATCTGTTCAATTGTTTATAAACATTGATACATCCATAAAGAGACATGCAGTGATAAAAAATAAATAAAATTATAACACAACAACTAAGAGGGTATTACTGAATGTCAATGCTTATTTGAATGGGACGTAGGCATTCCGTTCAGCTGTTCAATACATTCTATTCTAAATTATTAATTTTAGGATTAACTCCCTCCCCCATAGAGCAGGACCGACCCCATTATAGTGGGCCCCTCTCTATGGTGCTCTAGGGAGTGATGATTGTAATAACTACCTTTCCTCTTCGGATGAATTAGTGGGAAAAGGGGAATTAGACTGAACAAAGGGACCGTTCCATCCTTATTATTATTACGCTTTGGCCGGAGTTACAGCATGATTGAAAATAACCCATTTGAGGTAAGTTAAGTGAAGATTATGGTGTATTTACATGGATTTATTGTAGATGGTTGCATTCACGATACAGGAAGCTGGGGATCCACAAAGGGGCTAATCGTAAGGATTGCAGGCTGGTTGGTTATCATGGACTGGGAACCAAAGATAATCCTAGTTATTAGCAGCAATGCTCGCTAGAAAAGGGAATGCAGACAGGTAGAAGGATACAAGGCTGAATTGGGGAGGAAAACCATATGGGGTCATCGTAAGAATGTGAAATGGTGACCAGTGATTGAGATGTGCATCGTGAAACGGTATTAGTTTGACTGAGATATCTCATGGAACGTTCTAAACACCTGACTCACAAAGTATCGCCCCCCCTATAAAATAACATCCCTATTCATACCGTGGCCATTTGAGCTCTGTGACTCACTGTGAGGTCAGGTTGAGAAGTCCTGTTACCGCTTTATCATGACAAATGACACCTTCATCTGCCCCCCTCCATCACAGAGAAATCCCTGTCAAACAACAGGAAGAGGAACACTCAGGTCCAATTCAAACATGTACTCTATCTAGTCAATCAACATGATTGTCATGATTGTTGTGTATTACCCTACAAATCATGTAGACATGAAGCCACAGATGTCCATCCGGTTGGTCAATATTAGAGAGAGACATATTCTGAACCTAGACACATTCCTCAAGAGTCAAGGGATTTTCACCCAGGCTTTTAGACGAACCGCACAGGAGTCTGTGGCATATGAATACAGCTCTAAATATAGATAACAAGTGGATCTGTAGACACCGGAGACTATGCTTGCTACACTATGCTTGACTATGCTTGACTCCTTAAGAGTCAGAAAAAGAACTCTGCATCACTGTCAAAGTGGCATCTGTAATGTTTATCCCTCTTGGCGGGAGTGGGTAGAGCTAGGTAGAGTTATCAGCCCAGGGGGCTGGATGGGGTCACCAGTTCAACGAGGTAACGGGAAGCTGCCACAGGGCAACAATCTAAAGGCTTTCTGCCTCATTCTTGTCGTCAGTTTCATTGACACTGCTGACACCTCACGTTAAGTTATAAGGCACATTTTCCTATGTGCTCTGGGTCAAAGCTGCTCCTTAACCCTAGAGCTACACTGGACCAGGGCGTCGAGATAACAGATTTTTTCATTTTTTTACCTGCAACACTGGAAACGTTACATTTTGCCAGCGTGAGCAGAGTTCAAGTCAATGTATCCTATTTTTCTCTGGCGGACTGTCATTAAATGCACGTGAGATGCACGTCGAAATCTTGAGAATAGAACCAAAGATTTGATCCCAACTATGCTTTTGGCTCTAACCTTCAAAAATCAGGTGAATTGGATTAATAGTATGGATTTGAATGACTGAGATTCAGATGATTGTGGTTGTGTTTCTCACCTCAATGTGACAGGGTGTCTTCTCATCAGATTTCAGATACATTTTCAGACATTGAAGTGGGTTTTTGGTCGGGAACATTTCTACTTGAACAAAAAAACAGATGAATTAGGGAAAATGCTTGTTTTTCAACTACACACAAGAAGCAACTTGATAAATCCTTAACCACCTGCTTATTTTCCAGTCAGCGAATCAATAACCACACGGGTGGGTGAGTCAATTATCACACCATTGAAAATAATGCCATTGTTGATTAGATGCCTTTTTCATTAATTAGGCTTTTTTTTTCTTGAACCGTCCACTAGAAACTCATGGAAAATATAAAAAACGAATACTATTTATGTTTTTTTTGTTATTGAAGTTTAAATGATCCAAATGACCATAGATTGCCATAGATGACCTGTTAATTACCAAAATTACTGAAGATTCCAGTAACTTTGATAAATTACTGGTAGCTTTGCAACCTTAGTTGTAGGTATTGTCCACTGTGTTATCCCTCAATGTATCTTCAATTGAAAACCAGCTATGTCTATGAGGCCTCTGAGGGTCAATAAGGGGTTTTAAAGAGGATAAAATACAAACTACAATGTCTGGCCTCCAGGTGGCCCCATCAGTTTAAGAGTAACCTCAGGAGGGGGGTAACTATTAGTTATCCATCCCATGTAGAACCTATTACCTTCTGCAGAAGAACCTACTACCTGAACATGTTACATGTGCGTGTTCATGAGTGTCTCAGGTTTTCATAGATAGCTTTTCAAAGTCTGTAGATCAAACCATTCAGACTCTCCAAACTCGGGCTCAAAGTCTGTAGATCAAACCATTCAGACTCTCCAAACTCGGGCTCAAAGTCTGTAGATCCAACCATTCAGACTCTCCAAACTCGGGCTCAAAGTCTGTAGATCAAACCATTCAGACTCTCCAGACTCGGGCTCAAAGTCTGTAGATCAAACAGCCAATGTTCAAAAGGGGTTAGTCCAAAACCTACATGTTACAGTGGGACTCATTGGGTTAGGGGCCTGACGGGTGTTGCTAACTGCGGTGTCATGTGGTGTCACCTTGTCATTAACAAGGTGTCATTTCCAAGCATGTCCATGACAGAGTTGTGTTTGTGTGAGTGTGCATAATGTGTGGCTACATGTACCTGTGCATACAATGAATATGTGTAAAGTGTGTGTGTGTGTGTGTACTGTATGTCTTCTTGTGTGGGGATGATAAATAATGCTTGTGAAGTTCTTAAATCTGCAAGATTTTGCTATACCTTTTAGCAGTACACACAATCCCGGAATTCTGCTCAAGTGGTTAGCTTCCTATAGAGCAGTTACTGATTACAATCTTGCCAGCTATATGGATGACTCACTTGGCCCTGCCCTTAAGGAGATTCACAGAGCCTGAGAACAGACCTGTGGAGCGACACACTGAGTGTGGGCTGAACAGCAGCAGCATGCACAGCAAGAGAACAAGGGGAACAAGGCCAGGGCGCTAACCTCTACATCGCTGTGACACTACCGTCAAAGGTGACTGATGGGGTTTAGTCATAACAGTTCTCAAGCCTCACTGTGGCACACCTTCTCCGTCGCACTTACAAGAAACAATGGAAACAAGGCTGCTATAATGCTGAACCACCAGCTAAATGGCTAGTGTGTCGCTAACATTAGAGGTTACCAATGAGGATTAGTCACAACATCACAGGTGCAGTTGTCAGCTTCTTTCTGGTACAAACACACCTGAATCCTGCCTGGACTTACAGGAAATGAATAAATGTATTTCCAGTGTGAATTCTCACCTGTTACCATGGGCTTAGAGCTTAGTCCCTTCCTTGTCGGCAGGTAGCAACACGGAGAAAATTAACGAGAATAGAAAGAATGTTAACAAGGAGGAGACTCTTCAAACTATTTTACAACCATCCTAATAAGTCGTAAAGTAGAGCGGAGACAAAAATACTTGATCCAATTAGACTGAACTCCATTGAACATCACGAGCAAATTCAAAACATCCACAAAGCATCAATACATTGGTCTACATAGAATCAAATTACTACTCAACCCAATTTATCCTCAACCTTGTCATCCATCCATCCGTAGCCTAAAGACCTTTACCATTCTCAGACCCCATTCCCATCCAACCCTCTCTCATCCCACTCTCCTTAATCTCTTCATGGCTGTCTGACCTTTGAAGATCCCTGGGATCCACATCACTCCTAATAACTTTGGAAGGGTGAGGCAAAGGTGCATCTGTGGATGCAGGATGAGCAATGTGAGCTAGGTTTTCTGCCCTTAGTCACATGGATCTACTGAATGTAACTTGATTCTTATAGACTACACAACATTATGGGCCTTTCTCTGGTTGTTATAGACGACACACAAAATGACGGGCCTTTCACTGGTTGTTATAGACGACACACAAAATGACGGGCCTTTCTCTGGTTGTTATAGACGACACACAAAATTACGGGCCTTTCTCTGGTTGTTATAGACACACAACATTATGTGCCTTTCTCTGGTTGTTATAGACGACACACAAAATTATGGGCCTTTCTCTGGTTGTTATAGACGACACACAAAATGACGGGCCTTTCTCTGGTTGTTATAGACGACACACAAAATGACGGGCCTTTCTCTGGTTGTTATAGACGACACACAAAATGACGGGCCTTTCTCTGGTTGTTATAGACGACACACAAAATGACGGGCCTTTCTCTGGTTGTTATAGACGACACACAAAATGACGGGCCTTTCTCTGGTTGTTATAGACGACACACAAAATGACGGGCCTTTCTCTGGTTGTTATAGACGACACACAAAATGACGGGCCTTTCTCTGGTTGTTATAGACGACACACAAAATTACTTTGAGAGCATTCCAACGAGCTCTTCTCTGTTAGTGGAGGGGTTATAATCAGGGTCAGCACCTTGCAAAGGCCTTGACACTATGATGGGCGTATAGAGAGGAAGAGAGCTCACTCCCAAACCCTGTGGTCTTGTACTCTTTTTCTATTGACTAGTGTCGTCTCTCTGAGTCTGCCTCCACTAATTGGTCCATAAGAAGATGGAGAGAAGGAATAATCATTATGTCCAGCAGTAACCAAGGTTATTACAGTTTGGTGTTCTTATAATACTTTTAGGTTCAGCTTTAGTTTACTATAATAACCTTGGTCTTAACGTACCAGTTGTGCCTGATGAAAATATGATCAAACTATTGTTCCAAGTCAGTAAGTATAACTGGTTAAATGACAGTCCTAATACATATAATTGTTCATACTGTACCTTTGCATTGACAGGAATAGGTCACACTTTCGTTAACGTTCTGTTATTTACATAGAACACTTTCCTTTTTATGATTCTTAACCTGCCAAAAACGAGCTAGGTATTCCGAGTAATTTAAACCCCCACTCCACTTGGTTTACAGTATGTCTATTGCCTCAGGGAGAAAAACTGATTTGACAACCTACAGGATGACAGCTTCTGGCCAAACCTGTTCAGTAAGTTTAAAATAATAGCTGCCATAAATCCTTTGGAGAGAGGTTATACTCTGCACATGAGAGCATGGGATGTGAATCAAATGCATAATCTCTCTGGTGAACATTTTCAGATGTGTCATCCAATTCATATCCTTTTCTATTTCTCAACTGTTGCTCTGGCGTAATCCTGAATTGGTTCCTACCTTTCTTCCATGCGATGTATTATTATTTTATGAGAATGTTTTGCCATCATCATGTTAACCTGGAAAGTTGAGTGCAGTTTCCATAGCTAATTTCTTTCGTTGAAAACCTTGGAAAAAGTCCAAGTTAAGCCCATACAGTCCTTTAGGCCTGCCACAGAAATCAATAGTGCAGAGAGGGTCAGCAGGGGCCTCTATCCTGCTGATCTAAGCAGTGTTGGAGAAGGCCACAGCCTGATAGACCCCCAACTCGACGGTTTCCACCTCTCCGCCCTATTTTCTTCATTCACTTAGCCTCACCACAGTTACCAGAAGCTGTAAAGTCAGTCTTGGATATTTACGACAGCTTTGTCCCGGTCTCTTTCTCCTGGATGTCACAAAAGGAGAGGTAATCAAACCTGGGAGAAGTCCCTCGGCAGCACTTCTCAGGGCCTAGCTGATGGACGCCACCGCCGCTCCACTGGAGTGCTGTAAAACTGCAAAAAAAAAAGCTGCATTAACTGTATGATATGAGTAGTGAGCCAGGAGGAAACTTAGGTTCAAATCAAATCAAATTTTATTGGTCACATACACTTGTTTTAGCAGATGTTATTGTAGGTGTAGCGAAATGCTTGTGTTTCTAGCTCCAACAGTGCAGTAATATCTAACAATTAATATCTAACAATTTCGCAACAATACACACAATACACACAAATCTAAAGGAATGGAATTAAGAATATTTAAATATTTGGACGAGCAATGTCGGAGCAGCACAGACTAAAATACAGTAGAATTGAATAGAATACAGTATAGACATATGAGATGAGCAATTAAATCAAACTTTATTTGTCACATGCGCCGAATACAAGTGTAGACCTTACCGTGAAATGCTTACTTACATGCCATCAACCAACAGTGTAGTTCAAGAAGAGTTAAGAAAATATTGCAAAATATGTAAACATTATTAAAGTGACTAGTATTCCATTATTAAAGTGGCCAGTGATTTCAAGTTAATGTATATAGGGCAGCAGCCTCTAAGGTGCTAGTGATGGCTATTTAACAGTCTGATGGACTTGAGATAGAAGCTGTTTTTCAGTTTCTCGGTCCCAACTTTGATGCGCCTGTACTGACCTGGATGATAGCGGGGTGAACAGGCAGTTGTTGTCCTTGATGATCTTTTTGGCCGTCCTGTGACATCGGGTGCTGTAGGTTTCCTGGAGGGCAGGTAGTTTTCCCCCTGTGATGCGTTACGCAGACCGCACCACCCTCTGGAGAGCCCTGTGGTTGCGGGCGGTGCAGTTGGCGTACCAGGCGGTGATACAGCTCGACAGGATGCTCTCAATTGTGCATCTGTAAAAGTGTGTGAGGGTTTTGGCTGCCAAGCCTTCTTCACCACACTGTCTGTGTGGGTGTACCATTTCAATTTGTCGGTGATGTGTACGCTGAGGAACTTGAAGCTTTCCACCTTCTCCACTGCGGTCCCAACGATGTGGATAGGGGGGTGCTCCCTCTGCTGTTTCCTGAAGTCCATGATCAGCTACTTTGTTTTGTTGACGTTGAGTGAGAGGTTATTTTCCGGGCACCACACTCCCAGGGCCCTCGCATCCATCCTGTAGGCCGTCTCGTCATAGAGTTCTGGTGTTAAGGGCCACACTTTACATTGAGTTGGTCAAATACTGTGACACCTACAATACAATAAGCAGATTTGGGATTTATTCGGTGACAGGAGGACACAAGTTAAATGCAGTTACATGTTATCAATTTCTGTTTATATCGCAATAACATCTGTATCACCAACTACTTCTCAGATAGAGTTCAGTGTGTCAAATCGTTGGGCCTGTTGTCCGGACCTCTGGCAGTCTCTATGGGGGTGCCACAGGGTTCAATTCCCTGGCCGACTCTTTTCTCTGTATATATCAATGATGTCGCTCTTGCTGCTGGTGATTCTCTGATCCACCTCTACGCAGACGACACCATTCTGTATACATCTGACCCTTCTTTGGACACTGCACTAACCAACCTCCAAACGAGCTTCAACGTCATACAACACTCCTTCCGTGGCCTCCAACTGCTTTTAAATGCTAGTAAAACTAAGTGCATGCTCTTCAACCGATTGCTGCCAGCACCCTCCCGCCCGACTAGCATCACCTCTCTGGACGGTTCTGACCTAGAATATGTGGACAACTACAAATATCTAGGTGTCTGGTAAGACGTTGAACTCTCCTTCCAGACTAACATTAAGCATCTCCAATCCAAAATTAAATCTAGAATCGGCCTCCTATTTCGCCACAAAGCCTCCTTCACACATGCCGCCAAACATACCCTCATAAAACTGACTATCCTACCGATCCTTGACTTTGGCGATGTCATTTACTAAATAGCCCCCAACCCTCTACTCGGCAAACTGGATGTAGTCTATCACAGTGCCATCCGTTTTGTCACCAAAGCCCCATATACTACCCACCACTGCGACCTGTATGGTCTTGTTGGCTGGCCGTCACTACATATCCGTCGCCAAACCCACTGGCTCCAGGTCATCTGTAAATCTTTGCAAGGTAAAGCCCCGCCTTATCTCAGCTCACTGGTCACCATAGCAACACCCACCCGTAGCACTCGCTACAGCAGGTATATTTCACTCGTCATCCCCAAAGCCAACACTTCGTTAGGCCGCCTTTCCTTCCAGTTCTCTGCTGCCAATGACTGAATTGCAAAAATCTCTGAAGCTGGAGTCTTATATCTCCCTCTCTAAATTCAAGCATCAGCTGTCAGAGCAGCTGTACACAGCCGATCTGTAAATAGCACACCCGACTACCTCATCCCCATATTATTACTTACCCTCTTGTTCTTTTGCACCCCTGTATCTCTACTTGCACATCATCATCTGCACATCTATCACTCCAGTATTAATGCTAAATTGTATTTATTTTCGCTTCTAGGGCCTACTTATTGCCTACCTCCATACACTTCTACATTTGCACACACTGTACATAGATTTTTCTATTTTTCTTTTCTTTTGTGTTAATGACTGTACGTTTGTTTATGTGTAACTCTGTGTTGTTGTTTTTGTCGCACTGCTTTGCTTTATCTTGGCCAGGTCGCAGCTGTAAAAAAGAACGTGTTCTCAACTTGCCTACCTGGCTAAATAAAGGTGAAATATATATTTTTAAATAAATAAAAAACAAAGAGTACATACAGTGCATTTGGAAAGTATTCAGTCCCTTTACTTTTTCAAAATGTTGTTACATTACAACCTTATTCTGAAATAGATTAAAATAGATTAAAATAAAAATTTCCCCTCATCAATCTACACACATTACCCCATAATGACAAAGCAAAAACAGGTTTTTAGAAATGTTATAAATGTATATAAAGAAAAAATTTCAATATCACATTTACTTAAGTATTCAGACCCTTTACTCAGTACTTTGTTGAAGCCCCTTTGGCAGCGATTACAGCCTTGAGTCTTCTTGGGTATGACGCTACAAGCTTGGCTCACCTGCATTTGGGAAGTTTCTCCCGTTCTTCTCTGCAGATCCTCTCAAGCTCTGTCAGGTTGGATGGGGAGTGTTCCTGCACAGCTATTTACAGGTCTCTCCAGAGATGTTTGATTGGGTTCAAGTCCGGGCTCTGGCTGGGCCACTGAAAGACATTCAGAGATGCCCCGAAGCCACTCCTCCATTGTTTTGGTTGTGTGCTTAGAGTCGTTGTTCTGTTGGAAGGTGAACCTTCGCCCCAGTCTGAGGTCCTGAGCACTCTGGAGCAGGTTTTCATCAATGATCTCTGTACTTTGCTCCGTTCATATTTACCTTAATCCTGACTAGTCTCCGAGTTCCTGCCGCTGAAAAATATCCCCAAAACATGATAATGCACCACAATGCTTCACCGTAGGGATGGTGCCAGGTTTCCTCCAGATGTGACGCTTGGTTTCATCAGACCAGAGAATCTTGTTTCTCATGGTCTGAGAGTCATTTATGTGCCTTTTGGCAAACTCTAAGCTGGCTGTCATGTGCCTTTTACTGAGGAGCTGCTTCCGTCTGGCCACTCTACCATAAATTCCTGATTGGTGGAGTGCTGCAGAGATGTTTGTCGTTCTGGAAGGTTCTCCCATCTCCACAAAGGAATTCTGTAGCCCTGTGACCATCGGGTTCTTGGTCACTTCTGACCAAGGCTCTTCTCCCCCGATTGTTCAGCTTGGCCGGGCGGCCAGCTCTAGGAAGAGTCTTGGTGGTTCCTAACTTATTAATTTAAAGAATGATGGAGGGTACTGTGTTCTCGGGGACCTTTAATGCTGCAGAAATTTATGGTGCCCTTCCCCAGATCTGTGCCTCGACACAATCCTGTCTCGGAGCTCTACGGACAATTCCTTTGACCCCATGGCTTGGTGTTTGCTCTGACATGCACTGTCAACTGTGGGACCTTATATAGACAATTGTGTGCCTTTCCAAATCATGTCCAATCATTTGAATTTACCACAGGTGGACTCCAATCAAGTTGTAGAACATCTCAATAATGTATTTCTGTTTTTATTTTTAATAATTTGTAGAGAAAAAATTGAAAAACCTGTTTTTGCTTTGTCCATATGGGGTATTGTGTATATAGAATGGCATAAAACATATTTAATCCATTTTAGAATAAAGCTGTAATTTAACAAAATGTGGAAATAGTCAAGTGGTCTGAACACTTTCCGAATGCACTGTATATGGTATATACCATCATTGACTCAGATGCACATTATACTGTAAATCATATTACACTGTAAACTGCTATTCCTTTATACAGTATGCCCTATGGATGCACCTACCCCAAGGTGACCTAGACTACCTGGCACTGAACAAAATCCTCACACAGCGTGGACAGGCTGGCACAGATGTGTATTTTGCATGGATTAGGGTAGAGCACTGAGACACAAAGTGAACCTCTGCCAACAACCACACCTGTTTATTGTAGCCCACATACAAGCATGGTCATTTCAGCATCCCTTACACTTCATTTCACAATTTCATTGTAATTAGTGGTGAGTTTCAGGGTAACTCAAGGAGTAACTCATGATGCTATTTAGAGCAATTACATCAACATACAGAACGTTTCACAAAGATACGAGGTACACGGTTAGATTCACTACTTTAAGTACTACATAATACATACATTGAAGATTCCATAAATAATTTGCTCAGCTGCTTATACTGTACCCACATCATGCTGAAGGGGTCCTTAAAAATATTTTCCTACGCGCAATGGGTTATATTATAATGTACGATAATATAAAATGACACCCTCTGCCCTACCTGTAGTGTACTATTTTAGACTAGAGCCACAGACGAGAATGATCCAGTCATGATCATTTGTTATGAGGTAAGCAGTTCAGTTGAGGACACCATTTTCTTTATCCAGAGTCAAAACACAGGAGCAGTTACTAATGCACTGATGGGTTGTGGGGGGGGAAACTCCAATAAAAACTAGACTCGTCTCCTTATCGTTTCCAATTGTGTGTGCCAAGCTTTAAACTGATAGGTACTTAGTGCACTCCACTAGGATATCATCGTAAAGCACTCACTGCCCATTAAGAGACACAAGAGTTCCATTTGAGTTTTGCCTCATACCAGACTTGTAAAATGATAGGCATGAGATGGTATCCCATATAAAGAAAGCACACTTAATGTAAAGTGCATTTCAAACCTATCACAGTTATGTTTATTCCATTGATAAGACTCTTATTTGAAGTGTGAAGAAGAAAAATAACATTTTAAAGTGCCATTAGGGCCTAAAATTTCAAATGGCTTAAAAATTGAGGAAAATGTTTATCTTCCATTATGTCACTAAGTGCCATGCTTGCCCGCCTCTTATCGCCATATAAATCTGATGGTTAAGCATTGGCCTTACAGACCAATTTCTCCTAGACAATGCATTTACAAAAAACATTTTAAAGCTAAAAGCCCCCAAATTTGTTCCATTGTCAAAGAACCACTCTGTCGCGGTGATTTTACAACATGTTAACGACCTCGGACTTGCAACAACTCTTTGAATGTAACTGTACTGTAACAGGTTCCATAAGCTTGTGTCAGTGGGGAGTGGGGAGTGGGGGTGATGGTATCATGGAAGAGTACGGCTATGATGGCGGGACAGAGACATAATACTTTGATACGTTTAGAAACTACTCTCACAGTAATCATATACTTTGCACACGAACCAACGCCCTCTTTATGTAAGAAATGATGAATGTATTTACGTGAAATGTCTTGGTTCATTGTGTATTTCTGTCGGAACCAGGCCTTCTTGGAAAGGGTGTTGGTCCTTTTCGCGGGACACGCTTGTAAGGCTCTGATTGTCCAAAAGGAGTCCCCACCCGTCTTCTACTGTTGTTCTCCTCTGCATCCGTTCAGTATCCAGTGACTTGTCATGTTGTCCTGAACAGAACTACAGAGTTTATTCTACTTCCATTTGCTCTGGAAGATGCTTCTTTGAAGATCGGCTAGCCAGCCGTGTCGATGATTCCCTGTGGGGTGATGAGAGTAGTAGAATACGATGGTTTGAAGAGAGTAGTATAATGGTCACAATTCAATTCGCTTTTCTAGATACTTTGCTAAGGACAGCTAATCAGCCGTACCAGTGATTGTCCGGGAGGTAACTTTATCGTCTCCACCTCATGTTGAGAATTCAGAGTTCAAACCGCTTTAAACGGGAGCTGCAGCTCAACATCTCTCTGGTCTAATATGTTCATTCTTAAGCCATAACTTTATACAGTTTTTTTAAAAGGGCGGTTACGTCAGGCTGACGCTCTCTGACCTCACTCAAGGGGACGGTGACTACTTACTCGTACAAAGTTATAGAAACAATTTCCTCTTATAGTTTCTAAAATCACATCCCTCTCTTAACAAAAACACTTTCATCATTTTCCATATTTCATGCACAACACAGAGGATGGAAAGGTTGTACATGTAGTATGTATACTTTCCAAGTTACAGTATTTCCTTTATAACATTTTTAATGACATCACAAAATAACAACCAAACCGACATCAGTATTCTTTTAGGTCGCCTCTGACCATTCCCCATGTTCTATGTTAGAAATATTGATACAGTATTCACTTTAGAACATGTTAGAGTTTCATCTGGAAAAGTGTGTTGAAACAAAGACACATTCCTTGGGTGAATTTGGAGAGGGAGATGCTGAATGTTCTCTCCTTGATTTATAACAGGGTGTGAGCAGTCAACCCCCACCAGTTCCCTTCTCCCACCGTCTGCGGGTGAGAGGTGGGGTTGGTTGAAGTTAGTTATTGCAAAGCTGATCTGACCTATTTGGATCCTCACAGGACAGTCATGATAGTATAGTCCAGACAAAAATCTCTCACTCAGATATCATTAACATTGCATAAGTCATGGAAAAATGTGTAGAATTGCAGGAAATTACTTTTAAAACCAGAGAAGAAAAAAATCTTGGCCCATGACAAAATGTGTAGAGCCGGCCCTGCAACACTATAAAAGGTTTATACAACTGTAACCCCTGACCTTTTTCTGTAGATCTTCTTGGAGGTACAGTACTTGTGTGAGACTGTTGTTGTTATTGACAATTTAATATGTTGAAAATATATTTGTGTTGACATCCTGTTTTTATTGTTATTGTATTGTCAGTTGGATTTGGAGTAAAAAGAAGAAAGAAAATCTCCAACCATGTCTGCCCCATGCAGATAACCCTGCTATGCAACCTGTTTCTAAGTCAACCTACATCAATCCGTCTTTCAAGTCTTCACTGATTTACAATGACCTTTCCACAAAGGCATTTCTTTGTGAGTATTCAACCCTATTACGCAGTCAGCATAGATGAATACCTTCTATCCCACCTATCCTTGTCCTTTCAACGAGAAGATGGAACAAGTTTTGTCTTTAGGATAGAACGGGAAAGGTTCCAGTGCACCTGGAATTGAAGGTGCCCAGTGACAGTGGGAATATATTCATTTGAATGGTAATGCATCCCTTTTAGAGGCTGCTGATGAGGCTGGGGCAGAGAGCACAGTGCTCCCTCAGACTTGCTGAGTCATTCCGGTTGAGACAAAGGACTACGGGAAGTAAAAAAGATGAAGTCATTCAGCGGTGATGTCATACTGCGATACCACACAGTCCTCCTATAATGGTAGAATCTGACCATACAGGAGCAAAGGCAGAGCCGTCATAAAAAAACAGAAAGCAGACAATGTTGACGGTTTGAAGTAATACTACACTCTAAATAATTATTCTTATTTTCAATGTTAAATCGTGTTTATACTGTATGTGATAACAATATTTTGGTGAACAAATGTTTTATTTTGTCGTTATAAGATAAGAAGAAACGTGAAAATTGCTGTGGAAATCTGTCGGTGCTGAAGTCGACTATAAACCCATAATGCAGTGCTTCTCTGTCTGGGCCTGAACACTGGCCAGCTGTTGTCAGCCTAGACTGCGGCTGAATGATAGCTAGCTAGCGTTACTTTTAGCGTCCAAATGTTGAACAGAACATATATATATATTCCTTCTAGAAGAGATAACACGTGGCCCACATTCTAACAAAAAAATAAAATTGAAAGAGGATTTCGGGAAGTTCAAGAGGCTGTCTCCACACAGCACTGCGGATTTGCCCTGAGCGAGGATATTGCAGGATATTGAGGCATGTGCAGTCCTGTACAACATGGCGAGAAACTACCGACTACCTGATGTTGAGGCCGAAGGTAATACGACAGAAAACAAGATACGACCGAACATGTCTGGCATGTCAGAACAATTGTCTCAATGTAAGATGCAGATCGGGTGAGCACAAGAGCCATAATCACATGTCTTTCACCCACTCACATTATGTGACCTACGATGTCTTGGTCGGAGCCTACAACTATATGATTTACCTGCAATCCCAGATTTTATTGTGCATCCCAAATCCTTGCAAAATCGCAGTTTAAAAATTGTGTAATGTATGGCCAGCTTTACATTTTGTCAGCTGTCATTGGTTGGTTGGGTGGGCATGGTTCTGCTTGTGTTTGGTGAGGTCTCTAGGTCTTCAACGCTGTAAGATTGGAATACAACAAATACAATGACATGCTGTTGGTTCCAAGGTAATAGCAGTGTATCTGGCAACCTAAACAATATTGTCTTTACCAACCATTCTATCTCCTCCGGCGGCTCCAGTACAACTTCATCCTCAAGGAAGTCCACACTCAATACTGTGACTGGCTTTTGATTCTTCGTAACACTTGGGAATAAGCACTAATAATTCCCACAACCATCTCCGACAGACAGTCCATTGGGAGGAGGTCCTCTTCCTAAAACATAGATAAACCATTGTAACTAATGAAGACAGTAATACAGGCATTGTTAATGCTACTTTATGTTTACGAAGGCTCTTGTTGTTACATTGTACCTTGATAAATTGCTGAAAATTTGGGAACTCTTTAGGGTTTTCGGTTATTTCTGCATAAATTTGATCTAAAATGTAATCAGATCTTCATCGAAGTCCTAATAAAAGGTCAAGTTAACCTGAGTAAACAAATAACACAAAAAACAAATTGTGTTATTGATCCAACATTAAATGTATTTGTTAGAAAAAGTATGTGAACCTCTAGATTAATCAGCTCAATAAAGTGTATTAAAGTTGTCATAAGTTTGATATTTGGTCCCATATTCCTAGCACACAATGACTACATACAGTTTGGGACAACAAACTTGTTGGATGCATTAGCTGTTTGTTTTGGTCGTGTTTTTGGTTATGTTTTGCCTAATATTAACTGAATGGTTAATGATGACAAATGGTATTTTTAAATGAGTAGATATGATGTTTCTGAATACTTCTAGATTATTCCTGATAATGCCATGATTAAGAAAAACCATGAATGAATCATGAATGATGAGTGAGAAAGTTACAGAGGCTACAACAAAACATGCTCACCTCACCATGACCACGTTACTTCCACCAGTGTTACTTTCCTACCGGTTTTCTTCTATGGATGAGGTCACTATCTGTGCTGTCAAGTGATTGGAGCAATAACATCAATAATGTCTTTCAGCAGAGGCTTTGCTCCCTTAGGAACAAGATGCCCAATGTGTCACACCCGCCCACCCTCATCCCTATGGACCATCAGTCAAGGACAAACGCTGCCGATCCGCCATTTACCTCCCATCCCACGAGACTTAGGGCAGGGCATTATCATAACGGGTTTGGGTGTAACATTACAACCAACAACCCCAAGTTTCACTAGCTTGAATGGTTCCGCATCACTCCCCTTTAACAAACACGGCATGATTACATTAACAGATAATGCCAAAACATGTACAAACCACTGAGAGAGAGAGAGGGAGGGAGGGAGAAGTTGAGAGAGAGAGAGAGAGAGACAGAGAGAGAGGGAGAGAGAGAAGTAGAGAGAGAGCGAGAGAGACAGAGAGAGAGAGAGAGAGAGACAGAGCGAGGGAGAGGGAGAGAGGAGAGCATGAGCGAGAGTAAAGAGAGAGTGTCTTTGTTTAAAGCGTACAGGAGGCTTCCCACTATAATTAATTAGACAGCATCTCTCTCCCGATCGTTTTCCCTGTGCGGTTGGGTTTCTGTCTTCTCCAAGGGGGGAGGGGGGGTGAAACATGTGTGGCCATCATATCCTGACAGACGGAACACACTCAGAGCTCACGCTGTGTGGACATTACCCACAGCGGGTGTAACGGACACACCCACCCATCACTCCACTTTGTGTTTTTATGTTTTAATAAACCGCTTACTGGGTGGGCTATACGGATTTTTGACAATTAACATGGATGAGTCGTAAAAGGGTGGGCTTGCTGCGTTTATTTGAAACCTATGCCATCAAGCACACAGGCATTATGCTTCTCCTGGTTATGGTTGTACGGAGACTAGGAAGATGATGTTGAAGTCAAGTGCAGCACTTTTTAATTGTTGTTAGTGCATTTCAACCACAATTGCGGTATGTAATGGATTTTTTTTTTTAAATACTATTGAATTCAAGTTAGAAGCCACAGATGGTGTAGGGGTAATTGCCTTGAATTATTTTAAATATGATTATTCAGCACACATTCTGTTGAAAGAGACTTGCTCCAGGGCCAATGTATAGTTGGATGTATAGTGAAGCAAAGACATTTCCATGTGTGTTTTTTCCCCCACATTTGGCCTACATCATGTTTTTCAAAAACCACAATGTTATTGTCTGTAAATGTTTCTTTGTCATGCCTAAAAATGGAAATGATTCAGATTACACTGGCTCCATATGATTGTTCATGAGAATAAACATGGATTATAGAAGATATTGTTTTATCCTCTTATTCTGAATGAATAACCCATACAGCATGATTTCAAAGGCCTAGCTATCACCAACCCTTAGAGAGATGCAGAGAGGATGGAAAAACAAGACCCACGCAGCAGACGGCCCAGAGGTCTCCTGGGATACCATCTATTATTCATCTGAAGAATTTATGTATCAGCAAGGAGTTAATCGAACCGTACACACTTTACATACTGTACCAAGCAGGTCTTCTCTGTCCCTTTGATTAGGCCAATCCCATTTCATCAAATCATATACAGTAAAACACTCCGTATCAGACCCAGCTGTGCTACACTGCTCTTCAATATGAACTTTAATCCTGAGAATAAACAGATCCTATTCGATCTGCGCAAATTGACGCTGGAAGACGGAAAATGACCAATGACCTCCCTAAATCAATGGCAGACTTCACAGCCATTTGTGATTCAGACTAATTACAGAGTAGAAGAACTAGAGCGTGCCCTCTTGAAAGTTGGAGTCGCTTGTCGGGCTCTTTTATTGTCACATCAGGAGATTTCATGCCCCATTACTCATGTGGTCCCACTTATACAGGACATTCAGGGACATTGGCTCAGATCACTGAAACAGAAGACGCTGCTGGAATCATCCGAGTATCAGCCGACGTTCTCTCCTCAAGCCCCGTATCCATTTCCCATTGTTGTGCTAAAGATACAGGAAGTTACCTTTGAGTGACTGTGACAAGATACACGTCAGCCGCCCCCGGCGCCTTCAACTGCATTAACTTTCCCCTCTTATTCTGTTTGACTTTCACCTCCCCTTAACCTCTCATTTTCTTCCATTTCACCCTTCTCTATCTTCATTTCTCTCTCTCTCTCCCTCACTCTCTCTCTTTTACAGGGTGAAAATAAACTCATGGTGAACTCCACATTGGGGGTTTATGTTCTAAACCCGTGGGCAGATTTGATTAGGTGCACAGTTATACAGCGGTGTGCCTTTCAGCCTATGCAATGCACTGAGCATCTGCCTCCCCCTTTATTTTCCCCTCAGTTCTCCCTTGCCTCTAATGCCCTCAATTGATGTGCGACATAGGCTTCGTTCACAAATACGGCAGGGACAACACCACGGCTGGAAGCACTGGGTGGAAGCAACAGTATGGCCCAGAGTGAGATGGGTTTCTCTGACGCCTGGGCTGTAAGAGATGGGTCTCTCTGACGCCTGGGCGGTGAGAGATGGGTCTCTCTGACGCCTGGGCTGTAAGAGATGGGTCTCTCTGACGCCTGGGCGGTGAGAGATGGGTCTCTCTGACGCCTGGGGGGTGAGAGATGGGTCTCTCTGACGCCTGGGCGGTGAGAGATGGGTCTCCCTGACGCCTGGGCGGTGAGAGATGGGTCTCTCTGACGCCTGGGCTGTAAGAGATGGGTCTCTCTGACGCCTGGGCGGTGAGAGATGGGTCTCCCTGACGCCTGGGCGGTGAGAGATGGGTCTCTCTGACGCCTGGGCTGTGAGAGATGGGTCTCTCTGACGCCTGGGCGGTGAGAGATGGGTCTCTCTGACGCCTGGGCGGTGAGAGATGGGTCTCTTTGACGCCTGGGCGGTGAGCGATGGGTCTCCCTGACACCTGGGCGGTGAGAGATGGGTCTCCCTGACACCTGGGCGGTGAGAGATGGGTCTCTCTGACGCCTGGGCGGTGAGCGATGGGTCTCCCTGACACCTGGGCGGTGAGAGATGGGTCTCTCTGACGCCTGGGCGGTGAGCGATGGGTCTCCCTGACACCTGGGCGGTGAGAGATGGGTCTCTCTGATGCCTGGGCGGTGAGCGATGGGTCTCCCTGACGCCTGGGCGGTGAGAGATGGGTCTCTGACACCTGGGCGGTGAGAGATGGGTCTCCCTGACGCCTGGGCGGTGAGAGATGGGTCTCTCTGACGCGAACGTTAATGTAAAGTAATAAGACACTTGATTGATTTCAACATCAAGCACCTGATGGTATTCAGACGGTGACAGGTGACATTCACCTGAAGGCCTTTGTCTTCAACTAAAGAAAGAAGCAGAATGCATGACTTCAACTGTCAAGACAGAATGTAAATCTGACAGCCATGTCAAAAAGACAAATACACTGAACAAAAATATAAATGTAACATGCAACAATTTTGGGGATTTTAATGAGTTACAGTTCATTTAAAGGGAATCAGTCAATTTAAATAAATGTGTTAGGCCCTAATCTATGGATTTCACATGACTGGGAATACAGATTGGTCACAGGATGGATAAAAAAAACAGTCAATATCTGGTGTGACCTCCATTTGCCTCATGCAGCGCGACACATCTCCATCTCTTAGGGTTGATCAGGCTGTTCACTGTGGCCTGCGGAATGTTGTCCAACTCCTCTTCAATGGCTGTACGAAGTTGCTGGATATAGGCGGGAACTGTAACATGCTGTTGAACATGTTGTTCCAGAGCATCCCAAACATGCTCAATGGGTGACATGTCTGGTGAGTATGCAGGCTATGGAAGAACTGAAACATTTTCAGATTCTAGGAATTGTGTACAGATCCTTGCAACATGGGGCCGTGCATTATCATGCTGAAACATGAGGTGATGGCGGCGGATGAATGGCACGACAATGGGCCTCAGGATCTCATCACGGTATTTCTGCGCATTCAAATTGCCATTGATAAAATGCATTTGTGTTCATTGTCCATAGCTTATGCCTGCCCATACCATAACCCCACCGCCACCATGGGGCACTCTGTTCACAACGTTGACATTACCAAACCGCTCGCCCACAAGACGCCATACACACTGTACTCTCCAGCATGCTAGTCACCATCAAAGGTGGGAATTTTCCCACTGAAGTCAGTTATGATGCTGAACTGCAGTCAGGTCAAGACATTGATGAGGACGACGAGCACGCAAATGAGCTTTCCTGAGACGATTTCTGAAAGTTTGTGCAGAATTTATTAGGTTGTGCAACCCCACAGTTTCAGTAGCTGTCCGGGTGGCTGATCTGAGACGATCCCGCAGGTGAAGAAGCCGGATGGGCTGGCGTGGTTACACGTGGTCTGTAGTTGTGAGGCCAGTTGGACGTACTGCCGAATTCTCTAAAATGATGTGGAGGCGTGTGTGTGGAGGCGTGTGTGTGGAGGCGTGTGTGTGTGGTAGAGAAGTTAACATTAAATCATCTGGCAACAGCTCTGGTGGACATTCCTGCAGTCAGCATGCAATTGCACACTCCCTCAAAACTTGAGATATCGGTAGCATTGTGTTTTGTGACAAAACTGCACATTTTAGAGTCCCCTTTTATTGCCCCCAGAACAAGGTGCACCTGCGTAATGATCATGCTGTTTTATCATCTTCTTGATATGTCACACCTGTCAGGTGGATGGATTATCTTGGCAAAGGAGAAATGCTCACTAACAGGGATGTAAACAAATTTGCGCGCACAATTTGAGAGAAATAAGCTTTTGTGCGTATGGAACATTTCTGTGATCTTTTATTTCAGCTCATGAAACATGGGACCAACACTTTACATGTTGCATTTATATTTTTGTTCATTATACATTAGCAATGTAGTTGTAGCTTTCAAAACTGTTATAAACTCTGCAGGAGGGGTAAAAGGGATGTGCTTTTTCGTCTTCTAGTATCTCACTCCTAATGCTCTGCAGAACAGAGCTGAGCAAAACATAGCCCTTGGGAATGGCATCTCCATGTGGAGCTATCCCCAGAGACATCCAACAGGCATACCTAAACACATGTCAAACTATACGGCAATGCTTAGTGAATGCATGCCATATGCTCCCTGATCTTGTGCTTAGAATTGATACTGGAGAATACATACATGAATGATCGGTAACAGTTTATTTGGATAGTCCATATGCACAGTAGATACTCCACACACTATTTACAGTAACATTTCAACTAACTATCAACTAACTCTAACCTTGCCATAATTCTAAACCTAACCCTAACCGTAGCCTAGCAAGCAGTTGCTAATCAACAGAGAGTTTGTTGATAGTATGACCATCTGGACTCTAAATAAAATGTGCAAATCATTTTTGGGGGTAGAACACCAGAATGTTGGAACTACATAGAAGTACACTGTCCAAGATGGAGTGTCAGGGTAGCTAGCATTATAAAACTATGGGTCTCATAGCCTTCCTCAGATTGAAACTCTGGGTGATTCTCAACTACAAATCTTCTCTTTTCTGAATTTCAATTTGAGCAGATTTTCTGTAACCTTGTAAACATTAGGCAAAGGTTTTGGAAAGACTTCGGAGAGCACTTGTTCACACGCCCTTTGGGGGGTGTCTGCATCAGTAGGGATGGAGTCGGAAGGATGGGGAAACGTAGCAGGTCTACAAACACCCAAGCTCTACCCACTAGCATGTCTTATGAATATTCAACGCGTTCCAAAGCCCCATGCGCTGCATATACGGGAAATCCCTACGAGCTATTTAAATAGTACTACCGTTAATTACTACCAGTTGAAAAACGAAGATCATTGGCCTGTGCTACTCAGTCTCAGTACCTTCCAGCTGCTAATTAAATAACTTGCCGCACAGTTTCCTGTGAATAAATTACTGCTGGGAAATAATTTATTTTCATATAAAAAATTATACCACATTGAGTGAACTAACAAACCCTGGTGTGATGTACAGTACCATACGACCTATACAACAAGTAGAAGCAAAGATGATTCTTTCCAGTGCCACCATACAAAATACACTGCATTTACAATACCCATACTTCTAGTACCAACCAATACTAATGAAAAGAAATGCTATGGTTGTTCAGATATTTATACTTTGCCCTTTCTTCTGCTAAGATATACAGTACTTTAATAATACTGTAATAATACTGTACATTTGATAATACTCATCTTGGAAATAGTATCTATGCATTAATGATCAAAACATTGTGTCTGTGAAGTTATTTATACATTCTTCTGGAGTTCTATTACCATACAAAATGATCAAACACACAAACACGTATTTCTAATATTGGTTTTCAGTGGTGGCTGCTTGTTTCTTATTTACTTTGAACAAAACTACACCAAAAGTGCACCTCGAAATCTGTGCACTGTTTGGCTTCTTTGTGTACTGAAGAGACAACGAAGTATCAAAAGAGTAAATACGTTGTGAGTTTCGTCAAAGGAGGATGAAATCAGCCTGTGGAATAAAGAGACAAATCTAGACGGTCCTTATTGTTGGTATTTCCGGGCTACTGTTTGGATGAAAAAAATATTGTGATTCCTAAAACCTTCATGCTGGCCTACAATGGGATGCATTTGAATATTATATTGTGGGAATAAGAGTTTACTACTTACTTTAGGACCACTAGTGTCAAACTAGTTCATTATGCATTACTCATTTCGGATTGGGCCAACTGCTGATTGGATGGGGTCACATATTGCAGAACTGGGTACATTCCGAGCTTCTTTTATCCTGACAATAGCGTTCAGCCATTGTCTCAGACAAAATGTGATGCGAGGCGACTAAACTATAGCACATTTTTCAGTGCAGCGACAGGGTTATTTAATGAAGTTACGCAACCAATTGACCTTCTTAATTAAATCAAATCAAATGTTATTTGTCACAACCTGCCGAATACAAAAGGTGTAGACCTTACAGTAAAATCCTTACTCACAAGCCCTCAACCAACAATGTTTTAAGAAAAATGCCTAAAAGAATAAGAAATAAAGTAACAAATAATTAAAGAGCAGCAGTAAAATAACAATAGCGAGGCTATATACAGGGGGGTACCGGTACAGAATCAATGTGTGGCGGCACCGGTTAGTCAAGGTTATTGAGGTAATATATACATGTGGGTAGAGTTATTAAAGTGACTTATGAATAGATAACAGAGTAGCCTAGCAGCCGCGTAAAGGGGGGGGGGGGGGGCATACAAGTAGTCTGGGTAGCCATTTGATTAGATGTTCAGTAGTCTTATGGCTTGGAGGTAGAAGCTGTTTAGAAGCCTCTGGGACCTAGACTTGTTGCTCCGGTACCACTTGCCGTGTGGTAGCAGAAAGAACAGTGGCTCCAGCTGGTGGCTGGAGTCTTTTACAATTTTTTGGGCCTTCCTCTGACACCGCCTGGTATGGAGGTCCTGGATGGCAGGAAGCTTGGCCCCAGTGATGTACTGGGCCGTACGCACTACCCTCTGTAGTGCCTTGCGGTCGGAGGCTGAGCAGTTGCCATACCAGGCAGTGATGCAACCAGTCAGGATGCTCTCGATGGTGCAGCTGTAGAACCTTTTGAGGATCTGAGGACCCATGCCGAATCTTTTCAGTCTCCTGAGAGGGAATAGGTTTTGTTGTGCCCTCTTCACTACTGTCTTGATGTGCTTGTACCATGTTAGTTTGTTGGTCATGTGGACAAGGAACTTGAATCTCTCAACCTGCTCCACTACAGCCCCGAAGATGAGAATGGGGGCGTGCTCGGTCCTCCTTTTCCTGTAGTCCACAATCATCTCCTTCGTCTTGATCATGTTGAGGGAGAGGTTTTTGTCCTGGTACCACACAGTCAGGCCTCTGACCTCCTCCCTATATGCTGTCTCGTCGTTGTTGGATGATAAGGCTACCGCTGTTGTGTCATCTGCAAACTTAATGATGGTGTTGGAGCCGTGCAGTCATGAGTGAACAAGGGTTACAGGAGGGGACTGAGCACACACCCCTGAGGGGCCCCCGTGTTGAGGATCAGCGTGGCGGATGTGTTGTTCCCTACCCTTACCACCTGGGGGCGGCCCGTCAGGAAGTCCAGGATCCAGTTGCAGAGGGAGGTGTTTAGTCCGAGGGTCCTTAGATTAGTGATGAGCTTTGAGGGCACTATGGTGTTGAATGCTGAGCTGTAGTCAATGAATAGCATTCTCACATGGGTGTTCCTTTTTGTCCAGGTGTGAAAGGGCAGTGTGGAGTGCAATAGAGATTGCATCATCTGTGGATCTGTTGGGACAGTATGCAAATTGGAGTGGGTCTAGGGTTTCTGTGATAATGGTGTTGATGTGAGCCATTACCAGCCTTTCAAAGCACTTCATGGCTACAGACGTGAGTGCTACGGGTCGGTAGTCATTTAGGCAGGTTACCTTAGTGTTCTTGGGCACAGGGACTATGGTGGTCTGCTTGAAACGTGTTGGCATTACTGATTCAGACAGGGAGAGGTTGAAAATGGATCTAAGCTGGGAATGTTTGTGGACTGTGTTAGGGCCTTTGCTTGCCCTAAATTGTTGATGGGCACAACTCAACTTGCTCTCATATGTTTGAATGTACAGGAGGTGCAGGCAGCCAGTAATCTGGACCGGCAGTGACTCAGGATCTATCCCCTCAGAATTGACTGTCACACTGGTCATTCCGTCAGGAAGCCGGGGTTGTGTCGATGTTTCCCTGCATGCACTGCTGCTCTAAGGCCAATAGGAAGGAGGCAGGTGTTCTGTCCCCATGCGCCTGGCCAGTGTGACTGGTTGGCCGGATTATGCCGGCTAATTGGACTGAAGTGGACATTTCGTGAGGTCATCATGATCGTCTGGTGGGTCGTAATAGGTTAATATCCAGTTAATATATGTGAACATTACCGTATGTGCTTTGGTGAACACATTCTGTGGGTAAGAAGATATCCAGACGTGACGTAAGTAGAACCACAATGGACATTCTCTTACTGTATGTAACTATTCAAAAAAATCTTAAATAATGTGGAATTGATCCTGGAATAATGAGTGAAGGTGAGTTGAATTAGGGTTCATGAATGCAAGTAAATGAATCCAACAGAGTTTTATAAATATTCATGCATAATTTATGTTTTGTGTGGACCCCAGGAAGAGTAGCTGCTACTTTAGCAGCTAATGGGGATCCTAATAAAATAGTTAATACTTTAGCTGACATCCACATGGCGGGGTTGTTTTGGTGGTGTCGGAGGTGTCGGAGGTGGAACTGTGTTAGAGCTGTCAAATCCACCAGTGGCTCTCGCCATTATACCTAGAGAGGACATTGCCATTGCCCGCACGGAGTTTATTAAGAGAAATCCCATGCAGCCTTGTTTACAAGTTGGAACACTGGAATGTGAGATGTAATCTACACACCTCCAATTGGCTGATAGAAACCCTCATTATTTCTATAAAGCCTATACATTCTCATTCTGAACTGACAACGCCAGTGGGACGGGTGTGGCTTCACACATTTTCAAAGAATGAGAATCGTTTAGGCCTAGATTTTCAATCAGATCAAGCGTTAACCTGTGATAGCCGAAAGCTGATGTTTTGGCGGTGTCGGAGGCGTAACTGTGTTTGGAGCTGTCAAATCGATGAGCAGCTGCTCTTGATCATTGTCAAGAAGCCATACCCGTCTCACACCCTATGGGCCCTGATCAAAACTATTGCTTTTAGGTAATAGGGTGCCATTCATAGGTTTATACACAGTCCACACAGTCCACCATTTCCTCCTCAACTTCCCTCCTCTCCTCTGATGTGTACACTGCTGTTGTGGAGAGAGACATATGGCCCGGATATCTCAATATAATCACAATCACCACTTCCAATGACTTCCACATGATCTCATTAGTTTGTTCGCAGTATGATCTGGACAACAGGGTGGGTAACAACAGATGAAATGAACCTTGGTTAGACACAAAGGAGCCTGATTGATATTTTATGATTGCAAAAGGTTTTCGTCACGGATGCTGAAGACTGTAAGACTGGGCCCGTTCCAAATCATTGTAGAAAGAAGAAACGGCAAATGGTGGTTTGGAATATATGTTATTTCCGTACTCATGACCTTTCTATAAAACGTAGAAATATGAGGATTTGATTTGATATTAGATCATTTGGACTTAATTATATTTCAAATGATTATTTTATTGGAAGATATTTGTAACAATGAGATGTAATGAACATTGATATTGCCATTTCTGACTGACCCAAGGGGACATCGTCGTTTCTTATGAAGAACCATCATGTTTCATAGAAAAAGAAGCCTGATTTGATTCCACAATTCAATGTCTTCCCTGTGTCATTATTGGGAAGCACATCATTACATCAGCACATGTAGTCTGGCCTCAAATAACCACCACTTTTAGAATGTCAGATATTTCTCCCAGTAATATTGCTTCCCTTCAACATTCTATTCCCAAGGAAGTCCCCCAATAAGCATTTGAGCTCAGAAGCGGTATCCTTTTGATTTAGTTGTTACGCCGAATGTAATCCCCTTCCTGTCCCAGATGAGCTAAATCATTCATTCCAGCTGTTTGCTCTCAATTTGTATTCATATGATCCACAATTAAGCCAGATGTTTATATAAGCATTCATTGGAGATAGCGGGACATAAGATGCATTATATAGTCATCGAGGCACCAGCATGGCTGACAATCTCACAATAGGCTAATGACACAATCGCTACAACATGGTGATGACATTAAGGCTAATGTGGGTTTGTGTGCTTTCATAATATTCTCCAGAGCAGATGAGGGAGAGAGATCAGTGATGTCCTGCCTAAGTCTCTTACATTTACCTCGCAGAGTCCTGCCTCTTGACACATTGTCCAAATTAGTGGCTGTTAATATTCCACTGCATCAGCAAGTAGTGGCCGCTTACGCTTCAAAATTAAAAATGGTAATGGAATTTAGCCCAATACCATGGTGTAAAAATGCTAGAACATTATATCACCCATCAGTTTTAATGAACCTCTTCTCTGCTGCAAAGAGCGAGAGTGTCGCTTTGATTTACTTCAGCTGTTTGAGCAAAAGCACCAGTGTCACATTGATCACAGGAACAGGGGAGCCGTGAGTGAATGCCAAATTGAGTCACAAATGGAACCTGTGTCAAAAACAATGAAAGTCAGTCAATCGTCAACTTAATGGAAATGTATGTTTGGAAAGGGGAGTGGAAATGGATAGAGGAGTTAATGAGATTTGAATCAGTAGATGAGGGGAAAGGATAAAGGAGAACAAAGTCTTTGTATAGGTTATATTTGGTCCTCTGCCTGTTGTGTGCTCCTTAAACAGACTAGCTATATTTAATTGAATGCATGTGCAGTAGCAGTCAAAAGTTTGGACACACCTACTCATTCCAGGGTTTTTCTTAATTGTAACTTTTTTCTACATTGTAGAATAGTGAAAACATCACACCTATGAAATAACACATATGGAATCATGTAGTAACCAAAAAAGTGTATATTTATATTTGAGATTCTTCAAAGTAGCCACCCTCTGCCATGATGACAGCTTTGCACACTCTTTGTATTCTCTCAACCAGCTTCATGAGGTAGTTACCTGAAATGCATTTCAATGAAGAGGTGTGCCTTGTTAAATGTTCATTTGTGGAATTTCTTTCCTTCTTAATGCATTTGAGCCAATTAGTTGTGTTGTACACAGAAGATAGCCCTATTTGGTAAAAGACAAAGAACAGCTCAAATAAGCAAAGAGAAACGACAGTCCATCACTACTTTAAGACATTTTAAGAAAGATTTTTCAAATGCAGCCCAAAAACCATCAAGCGCTATGATGAAACTGGCTCTCATGAGGACCGCCACAGGAAAGGAAGACCCAGAGTTACCTCTGCTGCAGAGGATATGTTCATTCGAGTTAACTGCACCTCAGAATGCAGCCCAAAGAAATGCTTCACAGAGTTCAAGTAACAGACACACCTCAACATCAACTGTTCAGAGGAGACTGAGTGAATCAGGCCTTCATGGTCGAATTACTGCAGAAAAACACTACTAAAGGACACCAATAATAAGAAGCGACTTGCTTGGGCTAAGAAACACGAGCAATGGACATTAGACCGGTAGAAATCCGCCCTTTGGTCTGATGATGTCCAAATTTGAGATTTTTGGTTCCAACCGTTGTGTCTTTGTGAGATGCAGAGTAGGTGATAAGATGATCTTTGCAGTGTGGTTCCCACTGTGAAGCATGGAGGAGGAGGTGTGATGGTGTGGGGGTGCTTTGCTGGTGACTCTGTCAGTGATTTATTTAGAATTTAAGGCACACTTAACCAGCATGGCAACCACAGCATTCTGCAGTGATATGCCATCCCATCTGGTTTGCACTTAGTGGGACTATGACCCAAAACACACCTCCAGGCTGTGTAAGAACAATTTGACCAAGGAGAGTGATGGAGTGCTGCATTAGATGACCTAGCCTCCAAAATCATCTAACCTCAACCCAATTGAGATGGTTTGGGATGAGTTGGACCGCAGAGTGAAGGAAAACAAACCAACAAGTGCTCAGCATATGTGGGAACTCCTTCAAGACTGTTGGAAAAGCTTTTCCTCATAAAGCTGGTTGAGAGAATGCCAAGAGGATGCAAAGCTGTCATCAACGTAAAGGGTGGCTACTTTGAAGAATCTCAAATAAAAAATATATTTTGATTTGTTTAACACTTTTTTGGTTACTACATGACTCCTTATGTGTTATTTCATTGTTTTGATGTCTTCACAATTGTTCTACAATGTAGAAAGTAGTACAAATAAAGAAAAACCCTTGAATGAGTAGGTTTCTCCAAACTTTTGACTCGTACTGTGTATCCAATTGAAGTTAAGAATAAATGAGTTCCCATGATAAGCATGAGGCCTGCAGAATCCCTACTTCTTCCTCTTTCGCTCTCCCTCTCTCTCTCGCTGTCTCTCTGTCTCTCTCTGTCTGTCTCTCTCTCTTTGTCGCTCTCTGTCTATCTGCATCTCTCTCTCTTCTCTTTTTCCCATTTCTCCCACACTCATTCAACGCCATTAGAAGGATTCACAACAGCGTTCATGTACGAACAAACTCACTGATGAAAATACAAGACTTCACATTATACAAGCAACCAACCAACCAAGCCATACTTCTGTAGAATATCATCTTTCTGAAAGCTGTCCTTACCTCAGCATTCACCAATTACACTGCATCGCTCTGCATCACAGACCACCAGAATTCTCTCACGTAAATCAACTCCTATGTATTTAATAATTAACATCTGCTGCTTTGGATGGCTTTCATTTCATTGATCCTGCCTGAGGTGGATTGACGGACGGCCGAGGACAAGTCTGCATACGAACAACACCACGACTGAGGTGTAGTTGACATAATTACAGAAACAGCGTGTGTGTCTGCTGAAGCGGGAAGTGACATGTCCCCCTCCAACAGCCTGTCTAGTGGTCACTGGTCATAGAGACAGCCTGTCTAGTGATCACTGGTCATAGAGACAGCCTGTCTAGTGGTCACTGGTCATAGAGACAGCCTGTCTAGTGGTCACTGGTCACAGAGACAGCCTGTCTAGTGGTCACTGGTCATAGAGACAGCCTGTCTAGTGGTCACTGGTCACAGAGACAGCCTGTCTAGTGGTCACTGGTCACAGAGACAGCCTGTCTAGTGATCACTGGTCACAGAGACAGCCTGTCTAGTGGTCACTGGTCACAGAGACAGCCTGTCTAGTGAGCACTGGTCATAGAGACAGCCTGTCTAGTGGTCACTGGTCACAGAGATGGTGGGAGGCTGGATTAACACTGGTTGTCTTGTGGGAGGCTGGATTAACACTGGTTGTCTTGTGGGAGGCTGGGTGGACCCTGGTTTTCTGGTGGGAGGCTGGATGAACACTGGTTGTGTGGTGGGAGGCTGGGTGGACCCTGGTTGTCTGGTGGGAGGCTGGTTGGACACTGGTTGTCTGGTGGGAGGCTGGATTAACACTGGTTGTCTGGTGGGAGGCTGGATTAACACTGGTTGTCTGGTGGGAGGCTGGATTAACACTGGTTGTCTGGTGGGAGGCTGGATTAACACTGGTTGTCTGGTGGGAGGCTGGATTAACACTGGTTGTCTGGTGGGAGGCTAGACACTTTGATCTGTAAAGCCATGGTCAGCCTGTCACATACTACAGACAGGAGGGATTATGGCTGTGTGCTTGTGTGTGTGTGTGAGAGAGAGAGAGAGAGAGAGAGAGAGAGAGAGAGAGAGAGAGAGAGAGAGAGAGAGAGAGAGAGAGAGAGAGAGAGAGAGTGTGGGTGCTTATGTGTGAGGTTCTAGACTGGCAACAACAGTGGGGGACCCAGACTTCAACACACAGGATGGGCTGCTGGCCTCTCTAGCCCTGTGAACTTGCCAGGAAACCACTGGTGTATGTTTATATCGTTTTCCCCAATTGTTTACACACTAAAACTGGCCCATGAGGCACAATGACCTGAACCTGTAACTAATTTAGTAGAACCAGACACCAAGTCTGCAATACTACTGGCACATGTTTTGCTTTACACTCAGATTGCAATTCTATAACAAACATTTAGCAAAACACAACACACAATTCTCTACCTTTACCTTCACAACTAAAATATATTGTGTGCAAATGAAAAGCTAAGCTCAATTACCAATTGATAATTTTCTCTCTTCGTATGTGCAAACACTAATTGCGTAAATGTTCACTTTGCAATCAGACCTTTGGTATGGATGAAAAGGCCACCGGTGAGTACTCCTGTGTTTGGAGAACAATGGAAGCAAACTTGGCAGAGAGAGGTAGAGGTAGAGGTAGAGGTGGAGGTGGAGGTAGAAGTAGAGGTGGAGGTGGTGGTAGAGGTAGAGGTAGAGGTGGAGGTCTAGGTGGGGGTAGAAGTGGAGGTGAAGATAGAAGTGGAGGTGGAGGTGGTGGTCGAGGTGGAGGTGAAGATAGAAGTAGAGGTGGAGGTGTTGGTAGAAGTGGAGGTGAAGATAGACGTAGAGGTGGAGGTGGTGGTAGAGGTGGAGGTGAAGATAGAAGTAGAGGTGGAGGTGGTGGTAGAGGTAGAGGTGGAGGTCTAGGTGGGGGTAGAAGTGGAGGTGAAGATAGAAGTAGAGGTGGAGGTGGTGGTAGAGGTAGAGGTGGAGGTGAAGATAGAAGTGGAGGTGGAGGTAGAGGTGGTAGTGGAGGTAGAGGTGGTGGTGTAGGTGGGAATTGAAGTGGAGGTGAAGATAGAAGTGGAGGTGGAGGTGGAGGTAGAGGTGGAGGTGGAGGTGTAGGTGGGAATAGAAGTGGAGGTGAAGATAGAAGTGGAGGTGGAGGTGGAGGAAGACCAAGAACAAGGAGAGTAATCTCTGATGAAATGTGGGTGACTGTGGTGGACTATGTGGTCAACCCCGGTTTGACCTTGAGAGAGGCTGGGCTGAGAGTGCAGCCCAATCTGAGGCGCTTCACAGTAGAATCCATCATCCGGACGTTCCACAATGAGAAGAGGTTTGTACTGCAGACGATGGACCTCTCTACTACTTTTACTACTTGACAGTAGTACAACATAAAGACTGTAGATTCCAATACATACTGTAAGGGGAAACAATGTAAATGTTTAATGTATTTATGAAATTGGGAGCTATGCTACTTTGTAACATGTTTATCTTGTTTACTGTATTACTGTAGTGTTTAATGTACTGCAGGCTATTTTGTTTTTGTAGAACTGAAAGACGACCATCACATGCATCACCGGTTAAAAGTTTGGACACACCTACTCATTCAAGGGTTTTTCTTTATTTTCTCTATTTTCTATATTGTAGACTAATAGTGAAGACATCAAAACTATGAAATAACACATATGGAATCATGTAGTAACCAAAAAATTGTTCAACAAATCAAAAGATATTTTATATTTGAGATTCTTCAAATAGCCACCTGTTGCCTTGATGACAGCTTTGCACACTCTTGACATTCTCTCAACCAGCTTCACCTGGAATGCTTTTCCAACAGTCTTGAAGGAGTTCCCACATATGCTGAGCAATTATTGGCTGATTTTCCTTCACTCTGCCGTCCAACTCATCCCAAACCATCTCAATTTGGTTGAGGTCGGGGGATTGTGGAGGCCAGGTCATCTGATGCAGCACTCCATCACTCTCCTTCTTGGTAAAATAGCCCTTACACAGCCTGAGGTGTGTTTTGGGTCATTGTCCTGTTGAAAAACATATGATAGTCCCACTAAGCCCAGATGGGATGGTGTATCGCTGCAGAATGCTGTGGTAGCCCATGCTGGTTAAGCGTGCCTTAAATTCTAAATAAACACAGACAGTGTCATCAGCAAAGCACCCCCACACATTACACCTCCTCCATGCTTTACAGTGGGAATCACACATGCGGAGATCATCTATTCACCTACACCGCGTCTCACAAAGACACGGTGGTTGGATCCAAAACTTTCCAATTTGGACTCCGGACCAAAGGAAACATTTCCTCCGGTCTAATGTCCATTGCTCGTGCATCTTGGCCCAATTAAGTCTCTTCTTCTTTTTGGTGTCCTTTAGTAGTGGTTTCTTTGCAGCAATTCGACCATGAAGGTCTGATTAACACAGTCTGCTCTGAACAGTAGAGATGTGTCTGTTACTTGAACTCTGTGAAGCATTTATTTGGGATGGAATCTGAGGTGCAGTTAATTCTAATGAACTTATCCTCTGCAGCAGAGGTAACTCCGTGTCTTCTTTTCCTGTGGCGGTTCTCATGAGAGTCAATATCATCATAGCATTTGATGGTTTTTGCGACTGCACTTGAAGAAACTTTCAAAGATCTTGAAATGTTCCGTACTGATTGACCTTCATGTCTTAAAGTGATGATGGACTGTCGTTTCTCTTTGCTTTTTTGAGCTGTTCTTACCATAATATGGACTTTGTTTTTTACCAAATAGGGCTATCTTCTGTATACCACCTCTACCTTGTCACAACCCAACTGATTGGCTCAAATGCATTAAAGGTATAGGGTCTATTTTTCTGAATTTCCTGCCTGATTGACGTGCCCAAAGTAAACTGCCTGTTACTCAGACCCAGAAGCCAGGATATGCATATAATTTGTAGCATTGGATAGAAAACACATTGAAGTTTGTAGAAATGTTAAGAAAATGTATGAGACTATAACACTATTGATATGGCAGGCGAAAAACCAACCTGATTTTTTTTTTTTTAGGGTCCCAGGCTCTTATAATGGAAAGCTATGGGTCCTATGTAATTCCAGCTCCCAGATTGCAAATCCTATTGCTTCCACTAGATGTCAACAGTCTTTGTTCATTGCTTCAGGCTTGTTTCTTTAAAAAAGAGGAAGAATTTGGAGTTTTGGTACAAAGAGTCCCAGTGGAAAATCAGTCTGTCGGCGCGCGACGAAGAGGAGGCGCTCCTACTAATTTAACTTTTCTATTGAACATACTTCTTCCAGTATGAAATATTATAGTTTATTTACATTTCCGGGTACGTGAGGATTAGTTAGAAACGTAGTTTGACTTGTTTGACCTAAGTTTAGCGGTAGCTTTTTGGACTCCTTTGTCTGCATGTTGAATGAGTGGATTACTGAAATCGATGGCGCCAACTAAACAGACTTTTTGGGATATAAAGAAGGATTTTATCTAACAAAACGACCATTCATGTTGTAGTTGGGACCCTTGGGATTGCAAACAGAGGAAGATTTTCAAAAGTAAGTGATTTATTTAATCGCTATTTGTGATTTTATGAAGCCTGTGCTGGTTGAAAAATATGTTGATGTGGGGTGCCAGCCTCAAACAATCGCATGGTATGCTTTCGCTGTAAAGCCTATTGTAAATTGGACAATGCAGTTAGATTAACAATAATTTAAGCTTTTAAAGGCTATAAGATACTTATATGTTCATAAATGTTTAATATTACGATTATTTATTTGAATTGCGCGCCCTCCAATTTCACCGGCTAGCCATAATTAAGAAGGAAAGAAATTTGACAAATGAACGTTTAACAAGGCACACCTCTTCATTGAAATGCATTGCAGGTAACTACCTCATGAAGCTGGTTGAGAGAATGCCAGGAGTGTGCAAAGCTGTCATCAAGGCAAAGGGTGGCTACTTTGAAGAATCTCAAATATTAAATCGATTTTGATTTATATTATATTAAATCGATTTTTTGAAACTTTTTTGGTTACTACATGATTCCATATGTGTTATTTCATAGTTTTGATGTCTTCACTATTATTCTACAATGTAGAAAATTGTAAATATAAAGAAAAACCCTTGAATGAGCAGGTGTTCCAAAACTTTTGACCTGTAGTGTACGTGGTGGTAGAACGTGTCTCTTTACAGGTGAACAGGAGGATGCCATTGTGCAAACAGTAGTTGAAAATAATGCCATAAGACTCTGGGAAATCCAACAACAGATTATTGAAAACCCTGCCATCTTTCATAACATCAGAGTGAGCTTATCAACCATAGCCCGCATCCTTAAGAAAAACCATCTTCGGATGAAGCAAATCTACAGAGTCCCATTTGAAAGAAATTGCCAAACAGTGAAGGATAAACGGTATGAATATGTCCAAGTATGTAATGTAATAGTATTACACTGTTGAAACATTTAGAGACTCATTGATGTTGCCTGTAAACTCTGAGCAGAAAGGGCCAGGTGATCCTGAGCAGAGAGGGCCAGGTGATCCAGAGCAGAGAGGGCCAGGTGATCCAGAGCAGAGAGGGCCAGGTGGTCCTGAGCAGAGAGGGCCAGGTGATCCTGAGCAGCAAATGTATGTTCTAATTTGGGACAACGTGGGTTTCCATCGGGCTGCTCAGGTCCGCAATTGGTTCCATGACCATCCCAGGTTTAAAATTCATCTCCCACCATGTGTCTCCCACCATGTGGTGACATTCCAGCAGAGTCCTGTCAGTTGTGAATGCCAGAAGATATTTCCCCCGCTGTCTGGACCAAGGAGAATATTGCCTGTGGTGTTGATGATCTGGACCAAGGAGAATATCGCCTGTGGTGTTGATGATCTGGACCAAGGAGAATATCGCCTGTGGTGTTGATGATCTGGACCAAGGAGAATATCGCCTGTGGTGTTGATGATCTGGACCAAGGAGAATATCGCCTGTGGTGTTGATGATCTGGACCAGGGAGAATATCGCCTGTGGTGTTGATGATCTGGACCAAGGAGAATATCGCCTGTGGTGTTGATGATCTGGACCAGGGAGAATATCGCCTGTGGTGTTGATGATCTGGACCAAGGAGAATATCGCCTGTGGTGTTGATGATCTGGACCAAGGAGAATATCGCCTGTGGTGTTGATGATCTGGACCAAGGAGAATATCGCCTGTGGTGTTGATGAAAATCTGTGGCCGGACCAAAACAACAGACATGACAGATTTTGTTGTTGGATTGGATCATTTGTTTCTTGACATGATTTTACTGTATTTTGACAGTTTCTTTGTCTATTCCGTACAATTGGTCAAATATACAATACAGTATTACAAATAGGCCTATTTTTCTTCTTTTGCATATACAAAATATATTTACTGTCTGTTTGCATTTTTACTGAATTTGTGCTTACAGTATGCTGTTTGTGTCACGATCGTCTTTAGGTGAATGAGTGGACCAAGGCGCAGCGTGATATGAATGCATCTTCTTTTAATATAACGAAGACGACAACTGAAGAACACTGACAAACTAATACAAAAACAACTAACGATCGTGAAGCTATACAAACTACGTGCACACATGCAACATAGACATAGACAATTACTGTCACGTTCCTGACCTTATTTCCTTTATTTTGTCTTTGGCTCCCTAGTATGGTCAGGGCGTGAGTTGGGGTGGGCATTCTATGTTATGTGTTTCTATGTTGGGTTCAATGTATTAGCCTGATATGGTTCTCAATTAGGGGCAGGTGTTTTACGTTTCCTCTGATTGAGAACCATATTAAGGTAGGCTGTTCTCACTGTTTGTTTGTGGGTGATTGTTGCTGTGTCTGTGTTTGTTCACCACACGGTACTGTTTCGTTTCGTTCGTTCGTTTTGTTCCTGTTCGTGCGTTCATTGTTTTATGTGTTCTCAAGTTCAGGTCTGTTAACGTTGTTTATTATTTTGTAGTTTGTTGAAGTGTGTTTTCGTCTTCGTTATTATTATTAAATATATTATGCATTCAACCCACGCTGCATTTTGGTCCGATCCTTGCTCATCCTCAGATGAGGAGGAAGACGAGCGTTACAGAATCACCCACCAACCAAGGACCAAGCAGCGTGGGAAAAAGCAGCAGCAGCGATCGCAAGATTTCTGGACATGGGAGGAAATTCTGGACGGTAAGGGACCCTGGGCACAACCTGGAGAATATCGCCGCCCTCGTGAAGAGCTGGAGGCAGCTAAAGCCGAGAGGCGGTGGTATGAGGAGGCAGCACGGAAGCGAGGCTGGAAGCCTGTGAGTCAAGCCCAAAAATGTATTGGGGGGGGGCTACAAGGGAGTGTGGCGAAGTCAGGTAGGAGACCTGCGCCAACTCCCCGAGCTTACCGTGGAGAGCGAAAGTACGGGCAGACACCGTGTTATGCGGTAAAGCGCACGGTGTCTCCTGTATGTGTGCATAGCCTGGTGCGGTACATTCCAGCTCCACGTATCGGCCGGGCTAGATTGAGCATTGAGCCAGGTGCCATGAAGCCGGCTCAACGCGTCTGGTCTCCAGTGCGTCTCCTCGGGCCGGCATACATGGCACCAGCCTTACGCATGGTGTCCCCGGTTCGCCAACACAGCCCAGTGCGGGTTATTCCACCTCCCCGCACTGGTCGGGCTACGGGGAGCATTCAACCAGGTAAGGTTGGGCAGGCTCGGTGCTCAAGGGAGCCAGTATGCCTGCACGGTCCGGTATATCCGGTGCCACCTCCCCGCCCCAGCCCAGTACCACCAGTGCCAAAACCACGCACCAGGCTTCCAGTGTGTCTCCAGAGCCCTGTTCCTCCTCCACGCACTCGCCCTGTGGTGCGTGTCTCCAGCCCAGTACCACCAGTGCCAACACCACGCACCAGGCTTCCTGTGCGTCTCCAGAGTCCTGTGCGCCCTGTTGCTGCTCCCCGCACTAGCCTTGAGGTGCGTGTCCTTAGCCCGGTACCACCAGTTCCAGCACCACGCACCAGGCCTACTGTGCGCCTCAGCCGGCCAGAGTCTGCCGTCTGCCCAGCGCTGTCTGCGCTGTCCGTCTGCCCAGCATCGCCTGCACTGCCCGTCTGCCCAACGCCGTCTGAGCTGTCCGTCTGCCAAGCGCCGCCTGCGCTGCCCATCTGCCCAGCACCGTCTGAGCTGCCCGTCTGTCCTGAGCCGTCAAAGCCGCCCGCCTGTCCTGAGCCTTCAAAGCCGCCCGTCTGTCCTGAGCCTTCAGAGCCGTCCGTCAGTCAGGAGCCGCTAGAGCCGTCCGTCAGTCAGGAGCCGCTAGAGCCGCCCGCCAGTCAGTAGCAGCCAGAGCCGCCCGCCAGTCAGGAGCAGCCAGAGCCGCCCGCCAGTCAGGAGCAGCCAGAGCCGCCCGCCAGTCAGGAGCAGCCAGAGCCGCCCGCCAGTCAGGATCTGCCAGAGCCGCCCGCCAGCCAGGATCTGCCAGAGCCGCCCGCCAGCCAGGATCTGCCAGAGCCGTCAGCCAGCCATGACCTGCCAGTGCCGTCAGCCAGCCATGACCTGCCAGTGCTGTCAGCAAGGAGTACATTATTTTGATAGCTGTGCTTCATTTCGCAAGATGTCTTTGGGGGAAATTTGGGGAAATTGGCTAACTATTTTCTGTTGGAGTTTTGAGCTCCTGAGATGTAGTTTCAGCGAAAGTGTGTTAACAATTGGGAAAGACTAATACTACGGAGAGGGAGAGGGAGAGGGAGAGAGGGAGAGAGGGAGAGAGGGAGAGAGGGAGAGAGAGAGAGGGAGAGGGAGAGGGAGAGGGAGAGGGAGAGGGAGAGGGAGAGGGAGAGGGAGAGGGAAGCAGGGATTCTGCAGGTGAAGTACTTGCATGTCTATCTACTGTGTGTGTATATATGAGAGAGGCAAAATATTGTGTGTGTGTGGTAAAGTGTGTGTGATGTCTATCTGAATGTGCGGTGTGTATTTGAGAGAGACTGAATATGTGTCTATGTGCATGTGTATGTATGTATGTATGTATGTATGTGTGTGTATGTGTGTGTGTGTGGTGGAGAAGCCAAGAGGGATGCTATCACTGGGCTCAAAGAGAAGAACTCTTCCATGGCTGGGCAACGTACAGATAGGGAAGGAAGATGACAGAATATACAGATAGGGGAGGAAGATGACAGAACATACAGATAGGGGAGGAAGATGACGGAACACAGATAGGGAAGGAAGAGGACAGAACATACAGATAGGGGAGGAAGATGACGGAACATACAGATAGGGGAGGAAGATGACAGAACATACAGATAGGGGAGGAAGATGACGGAACACAGATAGGGGAGGAAGATGACAGAACGTACAGATAGGGGAGGAAGATGACGGAACATACAGATAGGGAAGGAAGAGGACAGAACATACAGATAGGGGAGGAAGATGACGGAACATACAGATAGGGGAGGAAGATGACAGAACATACAGATAGGGGAGGAAGATGACGGAACACAGATAGGGGAGGAAGATGACAGAACGTACAGATAGGGGAGGAAGATGATGGAACATACAGATAGGGGAGGAAGATGACGGAACATACAGATAGGGGAGGAAGATGACGGAACATACAGATAGGGGAGGAAGATGACAGAACGTACAGATAGGGGAGGAAGATAACGGAACACACAGATAGGGGAGGAAGATGACAGGAAATACAGATAGGGGAGGAAGATGACAGAATATACAGATAGGGGAGGAAGATGACAGAATATACAGATAGGGGAGGAAGATGACAGAATATACAGATAGAGGAAGATGACAGAACATACAGACAGGGGAGGAAGATGACAGAACGTACAGATAGGGGAGGAAGATGACAGAACATACAGATAGGGGAGGAAGATGACCGAACGTACAGATAGGGGAGAAAGATGACAGAACATACAGATAGGGGAGGAAGATGACAGAACATACAGATAGGGGAGGAAGATGACAGAACGTACAGATAGGGGAGGAAAATAACGGAACACACAGATAGGGGAGGAAGATGACAGGAAATACAGATAGGGGAGGAAGATGACAGAATATACAGATAGAGGAAGATGACAGAACATACAGACAGGGGAGGAAGATGACAGAACGTACAGATAGGGGAGGAAGATGACGGAACATACAGATAGGGGAGGAAGATGACCGAACGTACAGATAGGGGAGGAAGATGACAGAACATACATATAGAGGAAGATGACAGAACATACAGACAGGGGAGGAAGATGACAGAACGTACAGATAGGGGAGGAAGATGACAGAACGTACAGATAGGGGAGGAAGATGACGGAACATACAGATAGGGGAGGAAGATGACCGAACGTACAGATAGGGGAGGAAGATGACAGAACATACAGATAGGGGAGGAAGATGACAGAACATACAGATAGGGGAGGAAGATGACAGAACTTACAGATAGGGGAGGATGTGAGAGGGAGGGTGAAGAACAGTACCATCCATTGTCCTATCTGGCTTTTGTCAAAGAAATTCATTTTATATTGATAAAATGCTTTAAAAACAATGCATAAACATAAATCTAACAATGTAGTCTAAAGCATACTGTACGTACATTTCCATCGCTATAATACACAAGACAAGGGATTTTCAGCAAGTGTGTTATGTATTGTACAGAGAGGGAATTTGATTGGAATTGGTGAGGGTTTGTGATTGCTTTTGTAAAGGTATTTGGTATATTTTGAGTATACCAGACATTAGGAACACCTTCCCCCCTTCCCTTTTGCCCTCAATTCGTCGGGGAATGGACTCTACAAAGGATTCCACAGGAATGCTGGCTAATGTTAACTCCAATACTTCCCAGTTATGTCAAGTTGGCTGGATATCCTTTGGGTGGTGGACCATTCTTGATACATACGGGAAACTGTTGAGAGTGACACAAACCGGTACGCCTGGTGCCTACTACCACACCCCGTTCAAAGACACTTAAATATTTTGTCTTGCCCATTCACTCTCTGAACGGCACACATACACAATCCAGGTCTCAACTGTCTCAAGGTTTAAAAATCCTTCTTCAACCTGTCTCCTCCCCTTCATCTACACTGATTGTAGTGGATTTAATAAGTAACATCAACAAGGGACCATAGCTTTCATCTGGATTCACCTGGTCAGTCTATGTCATGGAAAGAGCAGGTGTCCTTAATGTTTTGTACACTCAGTGTAAAATAAATGACATTGAGGCAGCAGAAAGAGTATGGGAGAAAGATAGAGAGAGAAGAGAGGCAGAGGGAGATATAGGAAGAAGACAAGAAGCGAGAAAAAGTGGTGTATAGGCCTGTGTTCGTGTGTGTCAGTTTGTGTGTGTTTTCCTGTGTGTGCATGTGTGTGTGTATGTATGTGTGTGTGTGTATGTGTGTGTGTGTATTCGTGTGTGTTTTCCTGTGTGTGTGTGTGTGTGTGTGCGTATGTGTGCGTGTGTGTGTGTGTGTGTGTGTGTGTGTGTGTGTGTGCGTATGTGTGCGTGTGTGTGTTTTCCTGTGTGTGTGTGCGTGTGCGTGTGCGTGTGCGCGTGCGTGCGTGCATGTGTGTGCGTGTGTGTGAAGAGGGAGGGGACTATGGTGGTTAAAGGTACTATAGATCCATACTACAGTACTGTCAGACGGGGGTTTCAGCTGTTCCCATGGTAGCAAACACAGTGTGGTGAGGATCAATGTGGCCCCACAGTCAGTGGCTTTTCCTCAGCACACCGCTCTACAATACTTTTCTTTCTTTTCTCTCCTGTTTGACGTCAATGTTCTCTCTCTTTCACTCTTTATCTGTCCTCCTACTCTCATCTATTTTGTTGTGTCCCTCTCGTGGTGAGTTGACCTATTTTTTTAAAAACGCCATTGGTTTGTGGAGAAAAAGTTTTAAGATATTTGATAGGCGGATGAGGAATTTTGGTATGGGAAATCATCACTGCCACCTAGTGAGGTTAGCAGAGGGCTACCGTGTGCCATGTTACCTGATGGGACCAGCTACAATGTAGCATTCTATCATGTGACACTAAATTAATGATTTTATTTGGGTGATGCTTAAACTTAACATTGAACTTAAACATAAACTTTTTCTAATGTTAGGAAGTATGGCCCGGTTGGGAGACTTGAGGGAGATTTAGAATACTGAAAAGTATCATTCCTTGGCTTACACATTGGAGGTAACCCTATTAAGATAGCATAGTGAGGGAGTCCAGAATATCTGATCAAACCTGTGTCTGAATCTTTCAGGCTCGCTCGATCTCTCTCGCCTGCTCTCTCTCTCTATCTCTATCCCTGTTCTGAACCCCTGGACAGATCTTTTTCGGTGTGGTAATTGAGGTACCGGCGAGGCGGAGATAGTGGGGGTACGGGGGAGGGGAAGACATGGAGGGAATGCTAACGTTCTTTTTTCTCTCCTTCCAGGAGTACGTGTCAGCGTTAATGGCTGCTTTATCTTCTCTATCACTTCTCTTTGCTCTGTGCTGATAGGAGACAGGAGAGGAACAAAACAAACAGCGGAGGAAATTACTTCCTCATTGAACAGGATATGAGTCATTCACAATGATTTCACAGGATGACTTCACAATGGATTCACAGGATGACGTCACAATGGATTCACAGGATGACTTCACAATGGATTCACAGGATGACTTCACAATGGATTCACAGGATGACTTCACAATGGATTCACAGGATGATTTCACAATGGCTTCACAGGATGATTTCACAATGGATTCACAGGATGATTTCACAATGGATTCACAGGATGACTTTGCAGTTTTTCTTTAGGACTGTTTCAATCCGGCTGGGTGGGTGTGGAACTAGTACAAAATTACATGGACAACAAAGTAGATTATGCCCAAGACATTACGCTATTGTTACAAAATAATGTGGAGGAGTAAGAGCATATTGTAATGGGATTACATGCAATTTAGCTCAAAACAGGTAAGCTACATACAATATGATAATGTACTTGGCTAGATATGATGAATCAGAATGCTGTCAAAAACATAGTCTTTGGGGTCTTGAACAGGAAACCCATTGGTACATTTAGGCCAAAAGATTGGTGATACACACACACACACACACACACACACACACACACACACACACACACACACACACACACACACACACACACACACACACACACACACACACACACACACACACACACACACACACACTACTGTATCTCCTCTCTCTCTCTCTCTCTCTCTCTCTCTCTCTCTCTCTCTCTCTCTCTCTCTCTCTCTCTCACACACACAAACACACACACACACACACACACACACACACACACACACACACACACACACACACACACACACACACACACACACACACACACACACACACACACACACACACACACACACACACACACAGGGTCCCCTGTGGAGAATCAACCTGTTCGCTGAGGTGGCAGATAATGATGTCTTCTGAGGGGTCCCTCGGATCGATACGGAAAAGGGGCGACCACTCAACTGTGAAGGGGAGGGAGTGGAAGCACCTTCAGCGACTCAACTGACCAGTCCCTAAGATGGCTGTTAAGACCTGTCCACCAAGAGTAACAGAGGGATGAAACCATACGAGATAATACCATTTCGCTCAATTGTAAAAGACCCATTTTATTTCAAAGAACTTCGAGCCAGGTTATCAAATGTGAAGGGGTTGAGCCTTGACATTTTGGGGAAAAGTGTGAAAATGTGAATAGACAAGCCTATGTCTGCAATGCGACTAGGGCTGTGTAGCCCTTCCCCTCCAGCAAAAGCGCTGGAAAGATGGCCAGTCTCATCCAAAGGAATGCGTGTTCTATGCGTTAGTCAGGCAAAATTGTTTAGGTCTACTTCTTATAGGAACCAACACCACTTTATCTTATTTGCCACACAATTTACAGGCGTAAAATATAGTACCTTGAAAAATAATTCCAAATACAAAAATGCAGAAAGAATTGAACCCTTAATAAGGTACATTTCCTTATTAATATTACGCTGTGAGTTCACTATCAACTCGACAATGGGGATTTGCACCAAGCGTTGGGACGTTGATTAATGGTCGGCAGACGTTAAAGTGCCTCGCTCTGCCGGCAGGGAGTTACTCAATTTGTCTGTGCTGGGACTGAGGGAGCTCTGAGAGAGGTGGGAGGATGAAGACTTTAAGTCACCCTTATCTGGTCCTGTGCAGGCAATGAGCTAGAACAGCTCATCCATCAGGAGGCGCCAGAGAGAGGGGCTCTATCTCAATTTGTCTTTCCACGATTTCTTGCATCCTCCTCGCCTCCTTCTCAACGATACTGGAGGAGGTCCAAGGGTGCCTCTCCTGATGGCCTTTCTCTCCAAAGGGTTTGAGAAGGAGGCGAGGAGAGAGGATGCTAGGAATTGAGGAAAGATTAATTGAGAAAGATCCAGAGAGGGGGGTGTAGAGAGCAAAATGCTAACCACTACTATATCAAGCTAATAAGCTGTGCCTGTGTTATCTGTGAATAGGAGGGCGTTAGAGCTTGTAACATAAGCAGTGGATACCAAGGTCAGAGTCAGAGATCAGTAAAAAAGGGTTGGATATTTAATCTGACCTGAGATCTGTTTACCTGAACCCATCAAGTGACTGTAGCAGAGATCACTCCAATATTTGGTTCTGCTGCCAAAGAAAGGCACAAAATCCTTGTTTTTCCTCTGCCCTATCCGCGTTATGTAGCACCACCCATTTGACCCAGTTCCAATCGAACGCGATTGTGTTTGTGTTTCCGTTTTACAACTTCCGTCAATGCTAGCAATGCAATGCTATTACCTCAGAGTGGTGGCTAGCTAATTAATAAAAAACACACATCATTAACACGTCTTAACAAATAAACATAAACAAAACATGGCTCACATTAGGGAACACACACAAATGGCTTCACTGGGAAGGAGGGAAAAGGATTGGTATTTTTTGAAGGCCAAAGTTCAGTCCAGCCAACGAAGCAGCTCTTACCACTCTGTTTGGGTACTTAACATGGGTATACCCTGTTTGGGTATCCAACAACGGATCAGTAGAGACAGCAGGATTCGCTTGCATCGCTGGCCTTGGAAAGTCATGCAGCCTCCATTTTGTGGAAGGTCGGCTAATAAGCAAAGTCACTTGCATTTCTATGTCTAACAGTACTTAACATAAGCGATTACAGCATACAAGCAGCCTACATGTGTTGTGGTGACCGTTACTATAATCCATAGGCTAACGTTATGACAGAGTTCTCAGATTATATGTATGATCTACCTCCTCATTATTTGGTCTTTATGTTTATAGCCTATTTTCTTCGTTCTTTTTATAGATGAAAGTGCGCAATGCTGCCTTATCTAGACACAGAATGATAAAATAGTCAGGTTTAACATAGCAGTTAGACTAAACGTTTTGTTGGATGGAAGCTGAATTGAGAATGTCATGATATATTGGTTACGTGAACATGTATTTGTGGATCAACAGAACTTTTCACACAACTTTAATTCATGCTATTATGAGACTGTGCATAGATAGAAGGAGACACAAAATGAAAGCAGGCAAACTGCTCAAGCGTTTAGCTTACCTGACCAACGCCCAACACTTCTTCACGACTGGAGCATTGTAGCCAAGCCATTTTTCTGGATAAGGATGCTCCACTGTAGGTAGGCCAGTTGAGAACATGGTCTCGTGTACAACTGCGACCTGGCCGTTGTAAACTAAAAGTACCACTTTTGCCTCTTTCGCCTCCCGCCACTAGCAGGCGCTAGCGTCGCGAGTAGGTTGCCGGATCACTGTGACCTTCCAGAATAAGGTGAATAATCAGTTATGTTTTGTTCTCGATTTCTACCCAATCAGAATGAACCAGATCTCAGTATGCATAATGACTAAATCTCCTTGCCAGTTATATGATGATTTGTCATTGGGACTTCTCCTACTTCCTTGAATGATGTGTCGTTGGGACTTCTCCTATTTCCCTGAATGATTTGTTGTTGGGACCTCCTATTTCCCTAGTGAATGATTTCTCGTTGGGACCTCCTATTTCCCTGAATGATTTGTCATTGGGACCTCCTATTTCCCTGAATGATTTGCCGTTGGGACCTCCTATTTCCCTGAATGATTTGTCGTTGGGACTTCTCATATTTCCCTGAATGATTTGCCGTTGGGACTTCTCATATTTCCCTGAATGATTTGCCGTTGGGACTTCTCATATTTCCCTGAATGATTTGTCATTGGGACTTCTCATATTTCCCTGAATGATTTGTCGTTGGGACTTCTCATGTTTCCCTGAATGATTTGAGTTTGATTTTATTTTTACAGGGACAGTGCACATTAATCAACGTTTCAGTAAAAGTGACGGTTTTAGCCAGCCGGGCTAGTTTTCAACCGCAGTCCTTGGGCAGGTTATTAAAAACAACTACAATATAGACAATCATTGAGCAGTGAGCACACGCAGAGCAACATAGGACAAGCAAGACATAGCATACAGACAGAGCAACATAGAACAAAAAGCAGCAAGACAAAATTCATAAAAGCAACAGTGTTTTCACACCTCACAAGCTACAGACAACAGACAACATGGAAAGCGGCAATACACAGCTAGGGATTATGTTCACAAATCTGATTGACCTTTAGCCATTTCTTCATGCGTTTTGTGAAAGTATGATATGTGGTGCAGTTATGTGTGTCTAATGGCAGTGTATTCCAGACATGGGAAGCTCTCACAGAGAAAGCGGATTTACTAAAGGTGCTTTTCCTTAATTAAGGGAACTATACAGTTACCTCTCATGGCAGACCTTGTGGATCTGCTGCCATATGTTTGGGTTTTCTGTTTAACAAAAATACTGAGTGGAGGGGGAGCCAGGCCATTTAGGATCTTGAATACAAGACATGCGTCGGTGTATTGCACAAGATTTTCCCAACTCACGAGCTCATGCTTTCTGAGGATGTAACAGTGATGATGGCTATTGGGCTTCCTATCAAGCACTTTGAGAGCCTGTTTGTAGACAGACTGAATAGGTTTTAATGTTGTACAGCAAGCTTGGGCCCAACTAGTCAAGCAGTATGTTAAGTGGATCATAGATTTGAAGTACAGTTTTGCTACCTCTGTTGTCAAACAATTTCGTATAAATCGGAAATTAGCTAGGTTGAATTTGGTTATTTGAATTACCTTTTTCACATGCTTTTTAAAAGAGAGGCTGGAATCAAGTATGATGCCAAGGTACTTGAAATCAGATACCACCTGGAGCTTCTCCCCTGACACGTAGACATCTGGCTCAGTAGCATCTGTTGCCCTCTTTGTGAAGAACCTGCAAACAGTTTTTTCACATTGAGATGCAAACACGAGTCACTGAGCCACTTTGTAACCTGGACCATTACAGTAGTGAGTTCTTGTGCAGCATGTTGTTTGCTCTTTTCATGCACATATATCACTGTATCATCTGCACACATTTGAACTTCAAACCCAGTACAGACAGAAGGCAGATCATTAATGTACAGGCTGAACAGGAGGGGCCCCAGTATTGACCCTTGGGGTACGCCCACATCATAGCTAAGAGTGGGCGACAGCTCATTGCTCACTCTGACACACTGAGTTCTGCCTTCAAGGTATGATTTCATCCATCTCAAGGCATCGGGGGAAAAGTTGAACTTGAACAATTTTGTGATGAGAATCTCATGGTTAACAGTATCAAAAGCCTTCCTTAGGTCCAGAAACACAGCTCCAACAACGCCCCCTTTGTCCATCTTGGACTTCACATTTTCCAGAAGAAAGGAGTTGACCGTTTCTGTGGAATGTTTCGCTCTGAAGCCAACTGCATGGAGTGTAATGTGAAGGGGCTGTTGTTGAGGTGGGCAATCAGTTGTTCTGCTACACACTTTTCAATAACCTTTGACACCACAGGTAGTTTACTAATGGGCCTGTAGTTACTCACATCAGCAGGGTCTCCCGATTTAAAGATGGCTGTTATTATGGCCGACTTCCATACCCTTGGGGCACGCCCACATTTGTCATTAGGACTTTTCTTGTTTCCCTGAATGATTTGTCGTTGGGACTTCACCTGTTTCCCTGAATGATTTGTAGTTGGGACTTCTCCTATTTCCCTAGTGAATGATTTGTCGCTGGGACTTCACCTGTTTCCCTGAATGATTTGTCGTTGGGACTTCACCTGTTTCCCTGAATGATTTGTCATTAGGACCTCCTGTTTCCCTGAATGATTTGTCGCTGGGACTTCACCTGTTTCCCTGAATGATTTGTTGTTGGGACTTCTTCTATTTCCCTGGCGAATGATTTGTCACTGGGACCTCCTATTTCCCTGAATGATTGTTATTAGGACCTCCTGTTTCCCTGAATGATTTGTTGTTGGGACTTCTTCTATTTCCCTGGCGAATGATTTGTCACTGGGACCTCCTATTTCCCTGAATGATTGTTATTAGGACCTCCTGTTTCCCTGAATGATTTGTCGTTGGGACCTCCTATTTCCCTGAATGATTGTTATTAGGACCTCCTGTTTCCCTGAATGATTTGTCGTTGGGACTTCTACTATTTCCCTGAATGATTTGTCACTGGGACCTCCTATTTCCCTGAATGATTTGTCATTAGGACCTCCTGTTTCCCTGAATGATTTGTTGTTGGGACTTCTCCTATATCCTTGAATGATTTGTTGTTGGGACTTCTCCTATATCCTTGAATGATTTGTTGTTGGGACTTCTCCTATATCCTTGAATGATTTGTCATTAGGACCTCCTGTTTCCCTGAATGATTTGTTGTTGGGACTTCTCTTATTTCCCTAGTGAATGATTTCACTTGAGGAGAAAATATTCATCATTGCATCATCCTCATTTACCTTTTAAAATAATGAACGCTAATGATCATGAGCTCATCCCAGCTCATGGCCTTTGGTGTGTATGTGTGTGTGTGACAGAGAGAGAGAGGGAGAGCGTACGTCTGCATATGAGTGTCCAACAGTGGGTATGCCAGTGTTTGTGAATGCTCCATGAAAATAAAAGTGCATGTTTTAATGTGTGAGTGCAAATGTCTCTCAAATGCGCACATACACACACACACATACACACACACACACACACACACACACACACACACACACACACACACACACACACACACACACACACACACACACACACACACACACACACACACACACACCTATTCATTTCTATGGACAAAAAAACGAACAAGATTCTCTCCAGCCCAAGAGGTGGGGGGGGGGGGATCATTAGCAGGAGAGACCTCATTAGTGTGACACCCGTCAGACCTGTGACCCTCTCGTTACCACGGAGACCAACAAACGGAAGGGCGGAAACGACAAATACCAGAGAACCTCCGCACCACTTCAACCACCACCCAGTCTCTAGCATTGTCCTCTAGCCCTGTTCACCGCCTGCTTAACCCTGTGCTCCAATTCTCCCAGCCTTATACATGTCTACTCTTCACCGCCTGCTTAACCCTGTGCTCCAATTCTCCCAGCCTTATACATGTCTACTCTGGGCTTTGAAAAGCAGACAAAGGCCCCGTCTTTGCAGCGAGGACATCTCCTCTGCTTCAGGACACCACTCTCCAGACCCCCTGCTGGGGGAGGCCCATTTGAACTCAGGGAGCAGGAGAGAGAGAGAGAGAGGGGCTTCCAAGTCTTCAGAGGAACCAGGGCATATTTCATATTCATGTTGAGTCAGGAAGCTCCCCTGACCTCTTTTTTATTCTGGCACTGCAGCACCCCCCTTCACTCCAAAGACCTCTTTACATTTCTGGGTCCGTTTGATGTCTGAGTAGTGGGGACCTGCCGGTACACCCCTATTCCACGCCCGGTCAAAAAATGTATTGCTGTTGTATTTAACACAGCATTGCAATTCAATGATCCCTGACTCTGTTTAATGCAAATAGCCAAAAGTCCTATAATGTCTTATAGCTCAAGGAGATTAGGCCCCGGTTTGGAAATGGGGTATTTTTTACATGGTCGAGCATTCAGCTTCTCCTCTGGGCTTCGTTTATTAGAACAGTGGGCAGAAAGAGGCAAGAAAGAGGAGTGTAGAGCGACGCACAGACGTCACTGATTATAGAGGGAATGGAAGAACATAGATGGGGCCGTTCACCCAAAACGTTTGACCTTGTCCCCATGCGGATAGAGCCATTTCCCAACTCCACGTGGATCCTTCTCAGGCATGTTCACATTTGCAAGAGCCCAGCAAGCTCCCATGTTGGAGACCAAACCAGTTGGAAACCAAAGACATTATCCTGCTCAATGGGCCAGAGTGCCAAAGGGCCAGAACTGTGTGATCGGTGCCCACAGATTTGAACTCAAACGAGGAGCACAATAGAGCCTTCTACAACTCCTATTTCTAAACAAAACTGTGCCCTTGGGATTGAGCGGTTGGTTTACCATCTATAAGCAATCTAAATAGTCGAGGCTCTCACATAGATAAAGCACGAGACACATCTGAGGCATATTTGCCATAGTGATTGCAGTAACAGACAACAATCGGCAGATTTAAGGACATTTGGACATGTATCAAGAGTGCACCTGTTGTTTTTATAAGTGAAATTATGGACAAAAAACTTACTTGGGTAATTTTTCTCAGTCTTAATCTTTATTTAATCTTTTGTTTAACCTTTAATGTTGTACTCCCTCTGGAAATGAACAGGTGTGACGCTGGTACTGATGCTGATGCTTGCTCCTGTGGTTTCCATATCTCAAGGGGATATGATGTATTTGAGGCTTGATTTGTGATCAAAGAAATAACAGCTTGCTATGGTTAATTGCTTTGACTGATTGAAAAGAGAATGTGCTCACACGCACACACACACACACACACACACACACACACACACACACACACACACACACACACACACACACACACACACACACACACACACACACACACACACACACACACACACACACACACACACACACACACACACACACTCACAGTGAACATTAATTCCACAAACTCAGTGACCACAAGTGACAGCTGTTTCGATATTTTTCCTTTTCCTTCAAAAATCAATTACAATTCCTGTTAAGATGGCCAAAAAGACAATATCATACAATATGAAACCCAAGCCTTACTCTACTACAGCAGTTCTGCTGTATGGCTCATCTCAATTTTGCTAAGTCTGATCTGAAAGCCAAAATCTGAGCTGCAGCGTACAATAAGTTAACAAACACATACAGCATATCATGTACAGCTTCATTCGGAGAGAAAGGAAAACTAATGGTGGCTGGTGCAAATGAAGTGTCATGGAAACCCAAGGGAACTAATAGACAGGCCTGAAGTACAACAGAGTCAACGGATGTCAACAATCAGTTTTAAGAGTAAAGGGGTGAAATCCACTGCTGTGCATCCAAGTAAAAAAAAACAATGTGAGTGATACCCTTTTTCCTACCCAGCATGCAACAGGGTAAATTAATCCTAAACATTACAACTAAGCATTACAATAACTTTCTAACCTGCACATTGACTCAGTACCGGTATCCCCTGTATATAGCATCGTTATTGTTATTTCATTGTTACTTTTGTATTTTTTTACTTTAGTTTATTTAGTAAATATTTTATTAACTCTTTATTTTTCTTAAAACTGTATTGTTGGTTAAGGGCTTGTAAGTAAGCATTTCACGGTAAGGTCAACACCTGTTGTATTTGGCGCATGTGACAAATACAATTTGATTTGATTAGATTTTTTTTACTTGCTTCTTAAGTAAACAATACATAATGATTTGTCACTTCATTCAAATTCAATCTCAAATAACAATTAACAAACACATTTCTCTAATTAAACCGACTTTGGCTCCAAAACACACAATAAGGTGCTATAAACGTGTTTTACATATCTAGGTCTTTTTATGGTTCAAGCTCTTTAATCAATTGGCACCATGCCCAGTGGTTATCGAAGCGGCGGGTTTTTATGATGAAGTGATTTACGCAGACTTGTGGCACAGTAAAGATACGAGTGGGACTTGCCACATCATCCATATTCATAAGAGGCTGTGTTTTGGGGGAGACGGGGACGACGACACCCCTTCCTTTAAGGCCCACTCCCTCTTTTTCAATCACTGAAGCCAGCAGATTTGTAGCGTAGCTAGGATTGGCTAGCTCTGGTTAGACTAAGCTAGTATTAGTTATTGGTTTCTAGTTAGCATCAGTTAGCCTAGGCTAGTATTAGATAGCATTGGCACAGGGGTAAGAGTTCAGCCGTCAAGGGAGTTGTCAACAGATTAGCACAGATGAGCAAAGATGGGGATCAATGCAATTCAGCGCTGACTCCAAATGACTGAGGGCAGATGAAAACGGAGTCTACCACTGTCTCTCGTGTTGGTAGAACCATGGCAAGCCCAGTGTAGGAAGTAGTGATGGGAAGTTTGGCTCTTTTTACTGACTTTTCAACTCGTTCAGTAAAAAGAAAAAATCAATTTCATTCATTTGAGTCAGTAATGCCAGAGAACACAGGACCCCCTACCTTGTGAACGATGAACTGAAACTCAAAAGAGATTTGATTCTACAAACAGCTCGTTCACATGTCCTTCACCATAAGGGGCTTATTGGAGATTTCATTTGTGACTGAGGCTTGTAAAAAGGTTGCTTTAAACAATGTACATTTGTTGATTGCTTGTTGATAGACATACAAATACGATTATTTCTTGATACATTTAATATCAGGTCTAGTTGTTGCCGTAACCGGACTAGATTGTGAATGACTCTTGGCGGAATGTGTTGCTTGACTGCAGGGATAAGCATAATATTGTTCGCGAACTGCAGCACCCCAAACAATTTGTTCTGGAGTTTGAGTTTGTTGAGCAGAAACTGTGTGTATGTTTTGGTTGAACAGTGTCATAACACTCAATAACCAATGAATTAGATTCATTCTTGCACCATGTGATCAATTCTCAGTTCGAAACATGTATTTTTCTTCTCTATGCTGCCTGCAGCGTGATCTATTTTACAGTTGTTGGCCACTGAGCCGGAGGAGCGGGTATAAATACTGCTGTACTTATTATGGCCAGCAGGTCAAACAAATGACAAAATGAACGAGTCACTCAGAAAAAACAAAACATGACTCTCGAGTCAGTAAAAAGACTCGTTCAAAAAGAACGAATCGTAGCTATGTGTCACGTTGGTATAAAGGGATCGGGAGACAGGTGCAGGAATGGGGTTTTTATTGACCCATTACAACGTGCCACGTAACGAAAACCAAACAAACACGTACACAAAACACAGGGTTGAAACCCAAACAAAAAGAGTGAGGAGTACCTCAAATAGATTGTTATTTTACCTTTATTTAAATAGACAAGTCAGTTAAGAACAAATTCTTATTTTCAATGACAGCCTAGGAACAGTGGGTTAACTGCCTTGTTCAGGGGCAGAACGACAGATTTTTTACCTTGTCAGCTCGGGGATTTGGTCTTGCAACCTTTCGGTTACTGTTCCAACGCTCTAACCACTAGGCTACCTACCGCCCAATACACTGGGGCGAAACCCGTAACATACACGCACACAATGATTCTAGGGATCCGTGACACTATGTGTTTGTATTTCACACTCATATAGGTGCTTTGATCCTGATAGATCTGCACCATTGGAAAGACAGGCCCTGAAACAACATTTGCTGGCACATAAGGGTTTGATTAATGTTGTTTGAAAAAGTGTGACAACTTAGTCAACCCCTTTGTATGTTATTAATCCATCAGTAACATTTTTTACTAACTCACAAATACAGTATATCAGAAATGTTCTTATTTTCTGACTAATAATTTTTTTTCCAGGGACAGAAAAATGAATGTTAAGGTTTCTAAGATAGCTCTTTTTCTCTAGTTTTATAAAGATTTCCCTTATTTGTTGGTAGCTCAAATCATTGAAGATTACCTGTAGGGCATATAGCTATAGTTGCTAACTATTTGCAAATGACTCCAAATCGTGCAGTCATCACCCAACCCCTTTGTTATAGCGCGAGGGCCCTGCAGTCATACATTGTCAGGTCAGAGAGGCCTCTGAATAATAAATAAGCATATTTATTGAAGAGCGACAGCAGAAATTTCACCTGCTATCAGACCAAAACAGTTGACGGTTAATTGACGGCAACAGTTTCCACGGTGGCAGGTCAGGTGACAAACAATAATTAAGATGGTGGAAATATGTGTTGACGGCCCGTGTTTGTGGGAGGGAGAAGGAAAATAGATTGCTCACGGGCCTCCAGAACACAAGCTAATTTACTTGCAAATGAGTCAATAAAAAACATTTAATCTCGGTTGCCATGGCACAACCAACCCCTAAAAAAAATGATGGGGGACGTTATTTTCCCTGAGAGGAAGGATAACGTTTATTTTTGAAGCAGATTGCAAGAGGTTGGGGTTATGAGGAGGTATATTTGATAGAGAAAGACATTAAAGCAAGAGTCAAGGCAACATGGCTCTCTCTGTGGTGAATAAAAGGAGAAAACAAAGGAGGGTTTTTAATGGATACAGGATGATTCAAGCGGCGAAGATGCGTCTGTACAGGCGATAGTATTCTTCCAGGGTTCTGTAGGTTTCATGTATAATGATGAGCAGATGTAGCTGGGCTGAAGCCACTTAAGGTGTAGAGGTGGACCAATGAGGAGAAGAGGTGGACCAATGAGGCGTAGAGGTGGACCAATGAGGAATAGAGGTGGACCAATGAGGAGAAGAGGTGGACCAATAAGGAGTAGAGGTGGACCAATGAGGTGTAGAGGTGGACCAATGAGGTGTAGAGTTGGACCAATGAGATGTAGAGGTGGACCAATGAAGTTAATTGATAGGTGGGTACAGTGTGTGGTGGGTTGGGTTGAAAAGAGGCAATGGACAATAAAGTATTCATATTTTTCTTCTATCTAGAGGCTGGAATAGAGATGAAACATAGCTAGCATGTGACAATAGTAATGAGTGTTTTAGTTATGTAATTATGTAGTTCAGTCAACCTATAGTGAACACACGTCACTTTTTTCCATATCAAATGCTCTTTCTTGCGTAATACTTGCATGTTGTAACTGACACTGAAACAAGAGCCAAGAAATTGATTGGACCAAATGCTTGTGAGTAATGACTGGTGGCAGAAGTAAGAGGGAAGGTCTTACTGGTACTTTAACAAAACACCAAATCAGTGATTCACCTTGACTGCCTATTACAAAGGTGGGTTGATGATGGCCATTTTAGAAAAAGCAATAATCTTAACATGGACGTTTGGGCATAAATTAAGCCTGTGAGATTTTATGATGTATGTGTGCCATTTGGTATGTGTATGTGTGCCAATCCAGTCCTCTTTTGTTCACTTCAACATTAGCAACCGATATTAATTTACAGGCAATCATATTTAATGTATCCAACACAAGTGGTTAACTGGCTCTGCTAATTGAAGAATGTCCCTATAAGAGAAGGTCGCCGACATCAGTGCTAGGTAAGCATAAATTGAAGATGATTAAAATAGCTTTGGTTTTAGACTGTGTCATAAACCATCATCAAATTGCTAATTAACATAGCGTCTCATACAAACGTCCAGCTAACGGACAAGGTATGACGTTTTTTCTTCATTCTTTAATGACATAGTCAAGTTGAGGCTTTGTCAGGAGTCGGGACACTTAAACATGCTTTGGTCTATTCACTTCCACCTGTCTTCTCCATTCATTACAATTAGCAATTGAAGGAAGAAACAGAGATACTGTATGTACAAAGAATCATATATCATGAGCATGATCCTATCAAAATAATTCAAAAGCCTTTCCCTTATGATTCCATTGTAAGATGCTTCATCACAATCAATCCAGGTTTCAAGCAAACAGTGCACATTCACAGTGACATTCACAGTGATCTGCATCATTTGAACGGAGTGTAGTTGAAACCTTGCTTTCACCTATTCAATCAATGATTACCTAGAGAAAGGTAAGAAGAATCATGCATTTTACAAGTATCCGAACAGGGGCATTATCTGATGGGCATAATGATGGAAGGGTGTTAGTGATACCCAACTTGTAACACGTAACACCAGGATCATATTTATTAGTCACCAAACATACTGAAACAGGGAGGGACTACCTGAAATTGTCCAACAAGAAATGTGCTTTTAATTTTCCATTGTACATTGTTTTTAAATATTTTGGTACGGTGTGCACTAATGAATACAACCATGGAGCATTTTACAGAAACAGCTGGGATGAAGCCCCCCGCATCACATTGTCACATAGTTCACCTGTGAAACTGGCCTCCTGCCACGCCCTTCATTATGCATTCTCCAAGATGGTATTGGCTCCTTCCCTTTCCCCAGTGATTGACCAAAAATGAAACAGATGGCACCCAACTGAAATGTGTTGAAATTAAGCACATTACAATGAAATAACACGTGCAAAGACAAAGCCTTTACATTTGTTTTTCTTTCCCTCTCTTTATGGATGTATTCTTTTATATTCTGTTTATTTGGAGAACATGGAAATTCAAATGGAAATTATGTAATGATGCTGAAATCCTCAGTAACTGCATTTAATACTCTGGCTCAGTTGGAAGTTATCTATTCCACGTTTTGTATATATGTTTTTTTCCCACATATGACTGCTACTGGTTGGATGACTTGACATTGACACTTGTGCGCAAGAAGCAACATTCAAACATACAGGATGTCGTAAGCTGCCAGCCTACTTTTTTTGTTTCTATTAACCACATGTACTGTACGTATCAAGAACAGGGTGTACGTATCAAGAACAGGGTGTACGTATCAAGAACAGGGTGTACGTATCAAGAACAGGGTGTACGTATCAAGAACAAGGTGTACGTATCAAGAACAGGGTGTACTTATCAAGAACAGGGTGTACTTATCAAGAACAGGGTGTACGTATCAAGAACAGGGTGTACGTATCAAGAACAGGGTGTACTTATCAAGAACAGGGTGTACGTATCAAGAACAGGGTGTACGTATCAAGAACAGGGTGTACGTATCAAGAACAGGGTGTACGTATCAAGAACAAGGTGTACGTATCAAGAACAGAGTGTACGTATCAAGAACAGGGTGTACGTATCAAGAACAGGATGTACGTATCAAGAACAGGGTGTACGTATCAAGAACAAGGTGTACGTATCAAGAACAAGGTGTACGTATCAAGAACAGAGTGTACGTATCAAGAACAGGGTGTACGTATCAAGAACAGGATGTACGTATCAAGAACAGGGTGTACGTATCAAGAACAGAGTGTACGTATCAAGAACAGGGTGTACGTATCAAGAACAGGATGTACGTATCAAGAACAGGGTGTACGTATCAAGAACAGGGTGTACGTACCAAGAACAGGGTGTACGTATCAAGAACAGGGTGTACGTATCAAGAACAGGGTGTATGTATCAAGAACAGGGTGTACGTATCAAGAACAGGGTGTACGTATCAAGAACAGAGTGTACGTATCAAGAACAGCGTGTACGTATCAAGAACAGAGTGTACGTATCAAGAACAGGGTGTACTTATCAAGAACAGGGTGTACGTATCAAGAACAGGGTGTACGTATCAAGAACAGGGTGTACTTATCAAGAACAGGGTGTACGTATCAAGAACAGAGTGTACGTATCAAGAACAGGGTGTACTTATCAAGAACAGGGTGTACTTATCAAGAACAGGGTGTACGTATCAAGAACAGGGTGTACGTATCAAGAACAAGGTGTACGTATCAAGAACAGGGTGTACGTATCAAGAACAGGGTGTACTTATCAAGAACAGAGTGTACGTATCAAGAACAGAGTGTACGTATCAAGAACAGGGTGTACTTATCAAGAACAGGGTGTACTTATCAAGAACAGGGTGTACTTATCAAGAACAGGGTGTACGTATCAAGAACAGGGTGTACGTATCAAGAACAGGGTGTACGTATCAAGAACAGGGTGTACTTATCAAGAACAGGGTGTACTTATCAAGAACAGAGTGTACGTATCAAGAACAGGGTGTACGTATCAAGAACAAGGTGTACGTATCAAGAACAGGATGTACGTATCAAGAACAGGGTGTACGTACCAAGAACAGGGTGTACGTATCAAGAACAGGGTGTACTTATCAAGAACAGGGTGTACGTATCAAGAACAGCGTGTACGTATCAAGAACAGGGTGTACGTATCAAGAACAGGATGTACGTATCAAGAACAGCGTGTACATATCAAGAACAGGATGTACGTATCAAGAACAGGGTGTACGTATCAAGAACAGCGTGTACGTATCAAGAACAAGGTGTACGTATCAAGAACAAGGTGTACGTATCAAGAACAGGGTGTACGTATCAAGAACAGCGTGTACGTATCAAGAACAGGGTGTACTTATCAAGAACAGGGTGTACGTACCAAGAACAGGGTGTACGTATCAAGAACAGGGTGTACTTATCAAGAACAGGATGTACGTATCAAGAACAGGGTGTACGTATCAAGAACAAGGTGTACGTATCAAGAACAAGGTGTACGTATCAAGAACAGAGTGTACGTATCAAGAACAGGGTGTACGTATCAAGAACAGGATGTACGTATCAAGAACAGGGTGTACGTATCAAGAACAGAGTGTACGTATCAAGAACAGGGTGTACGTATCAAGAACAGGATGTACGTATCAAGAACAGGGTGTACGTATCAAGAACAGGGTGTACGTACCAAGAACAGGGTGTACGTATCAAGAACAGGGTGTACGTATCAAGAACAGGGTGTACGTATCAAGAACAGGGTGTACTTATCAAGAACAGGGTGTACTTATCAAGAACAGAGTGTACGTATCAAGAACAGGGTGTACGTATCAAGAACAAGGTGTACGTATCAAGAACAGGATGTACGTATCAAGAACAGGGTGTACGTACCAAGAACAGGGTGTACGTATCAAGAACAGGGTGTACTTATCAAGAACAGGGTGTACGTATCAAGAACAGCGTGTACGTATCAAGAACAGGGTGTACGTATCAAGAACAGGATGTACGTATCAAGAACAGGGTGTACGTATCAAGAACAGGATGTACGTATCAAGAACAGGGTGTACGTATCAAGAACAGCGTGTACGTATCAAGAACAAGGTGTACGTATCAAGAACAAGGTGTACGTATCAAGAACAGGGTGTACGTATCAAGAACAGGGTGTACGTATCAAGAACAGGGTGTACGTATCAAGAACAGGTTGCAGAAAGACAATTGTAAACCTTATCAGATTTCGACTACATAAAAGCAAGCTTTCCGGCACAATTTCCAATTATCTTTTCTAATTAGTTATTTTCCAATTAGTGCACCAATTAGACACTCTTCTCCCTAATCTGGCAAGCATAAGGAGAGGTCAGTGAGCTCGTTTTGGCCAGGAAATATGGATGCTCCCAAACCCATCCGACTCTACAAAGACGTCCATTCATCCTATGCTATCTCTGACAGCTAATGAGTAATTAACCCACACACACACACACACATGCATGCATGCAGTCTCCCAGTGAATTCAAACAAGACAGAAACAGCGATGGGCTCAGTCAATGCGCCCAAGGCTTGGACGACTGACCAACTGCCCCAGTAACGGTTGCCACGGCGATGGCCCCGCTGCTCTTCGCCTGGTGTTTGATCGACACGTGCCGTCTCTGACGAGATTAACTCAGGGGGGCGCGGTACTTTTCATTCCTTGACATGGAGCAATTAGTCCCATCATTCTTGGCCCCCCATTTCCACCCCTTTCCACTTGAGCCAATGAAAGAGAGGCACCAGGAAGTGATGGGGACCTGTCACAGATGCATGCCAGTCACCGGGTAATTTGCAGAAGAAGTAGAGGGGTGTACGGGGATATGGGCACCAGGCCCACATTTGGACTGTCACTCTCGGGTGTCATCATAGTTGGCCCTAACAGCTGCAGCTCTCAATTCCCAGTCTTTGATTGGTCGCACAATCACGAAGTCATCATGGCTGTCAGAGCCACATCAGAGAAAGGATATCCATGCTAAGAGGAGGAGAAAAGGGTCTTAGTTTAGTAAAAAGAAGTGGAGGCTTCTCACCTGTCACGTTTTAGATACAGTATGTTCACTGTAGTGTAGACAGGATGGAACATGGCAGTATAGGAGACAAAGACAATACTAGTTAATACATAAAGGGCTTTATGAATGTGAAACACTATCGGCCATTGTTACATACCTCATTAGCTGTGGTAAAACATGGCCGGTGCAGTCTGCGAACGTTATAAGGCGAGTAAATCTAAGTGATTGAAAATGTTAGCATGTGAACGGGCTGTAGGCGTATGGTTCACACATTCATTTACACAGGGTCGGTCATTAACAATGATAAACAGCTTTAATTATTACAACACTGTAAAAACGGTCGTCCATCATTGCACTCGTAATATGTATTGACGACGGCAGGACGCGGAGGTGAGAGAAGAAGAGTGTCTGAGCGGCTACTCGGGCACATTTTATCATAAAACGAGGGCTCTTCTCAATTTGTCGCTCTTCGATTTCTCACATCCTCTCTACCCACCTCCATCTCTAACCATATGGAGGAAAAAGTCCAAGCGCCCCACCTCCATCTCTAACCGTATGAAGGATAAAGCCCAAGCTCCTTCCCCTTCGACATCCAACGCATTTTAAGATGAAGGCGAGGAGAGAGGATGTGAAGAATCAAGGAAAGATCAATTGAGGAACAACCATGGGCCTAGATTCAATCAGATCAAGCGTTAACTGGTGATAGCCAGCACCTGCATAGCTGATGTGTCAGAGGTGTAACTGTGTTGGAGCTGTCAAATTGGTGAGTGGCTGCTCTTGATCGTTGTCACGAAAGCCACACCTGTCCCACTCGCGTTAGAAGTTCAGAAATAATGAAATAATTAGACTCAAAGTGAAAATCACTGAACAAAATAATGACTATTTTTATCATCCGACTCCATGCAGCCAATGGCAATGTCCGCTTTAGGTATAATGCCAGGAGCCACGTGGATTTGACAACTCCGCTTTGCGGATGTCGGCTAAAGCGGATCTGATTGAATAGAGCACAAAGGTCTTTTTGAAAGGCAACACACAAAGAGGACGTTCCCTCGTTCCAGTATTTTGTTCGTTCAGTGTATTTCAAGTTAGCTTTTCAGCTCGGTAGTTTTAAATACAGCCTACTTAAGCGTTACACAACATGGGACATAAACTTTCCCGGACACATTCATATTTCTTCCATGATCGAGGGCTCAAGTAAAACGTTATTACATACATAAACTCCAGTCACTTCCATGTGGATGTCACCATACCAAAACTGTGATAGATGGTGTATTAATGGTTTGTAATGGAAGTGATTGGGGCATGTGAGCATTTTAAAAAAAAGATTGTTAAAAATCACCTGAAATCAATTCAAATCAACTCCATATTTGGTTTGATGTTATTTAAATGTGGGAAAAAACATGCTCACATGCCCCCATTACTTCCATTGATTGTTAGCGTGTGGTGGCTAAAGTTGAAGTATATAGTGGCTGCTTAACATGCCCCCATTACTTCCATTGATTGTTAGCTTGTGGTGGCTAAAGTTGAAGTATATCGTGGCTGTTTAAAGATAACTGAACCATGGGTTATAGTTTCTTCTGGCCTATAGACTACTTTCAGGGTGAGGAACCATCCAACATCAAGTTGTAAAATAGTGAACTAATGTTAGTCCTTTAACCAGTCACCCTGTGTTTCGAATCTATCTGTAAAAAAACAATAATATATGTGACAGGGAGTCTCCACTAGACATGGGCATATCTAAGACATGTGAAATTGCTCCAGGACCAAGCTTTCTAAGACAGACACCCGAGTTGTCTTCAGGTGATTAGCTTGGGGAGGGAGAACATGGATGGTTGAATAAGGGGAGAGGGTGGAGGGAACAATCAAACACAGCATGTATTTGTGTGGACTCTTCCATTATCCAAATGTATGATTTCACATGAAGACAGAATCTTTCGTTCCACAGCTAAAGTATCGCATTTCACATTTCTTACAGGAGCTTCCGAGTGGCACTGCGGTCTAAGGCACTGCATCTCAGTGCAAGAGGTGTCACTGTAGTCCCTGGTTTGAATCCAGGCTGTATCACATCCGGCTGTGATTGGGAGTCCCATAGGGTGGCGCACAATTGGTCCAGGTTTGGCCGTGGTAGGCCGTCATTGTAAATAGGAATTTGTTCTTAACTGACTTGCTCTTAACTGACTAGTTAAATAAAGGTTAAATTAATTATAACATGAAACTACTCACTAACCTGTATTATGTATGGTTCAGACAAAACATTTACTGGTTTGAGACAGAGAAATATAAAATACGTTTTTGTCAATTCATTGATCACTGTAGTTTAGCCGAGTTTTCAGATACTCTGGTATAAACTGAAAACAGATAAGCATTTGACATGGACCAGACACATTTCCATACGCTTTAGGGACTAGAGGTGCTGTTGATCCAAGCAAAAAACGTGTTACAAAAAAAATGAATGAATAATTTCACTGCTCATTTTACGGGATTACCTACAATTCTTGTTGAACGAATCGCAGCCACCTCTCCCTTTCGTGTCAGCACAAACGTTGAGGCAATGTTTTGAATTAGCCCCTCCTCCACTGAGGCACAGCTATTGGAGGAGAAGTCTCGATCACGTTGTCACCCCTGAGTGTGTTGGGATCACTCCCTATTTCCTCTATGATGTGAAATGAAAGAAATGTCCTCTGTTCTCGAAGCGAGAGAGTAACTCAAAAGGTGACAGACAGCTAGACAACCCTCACAATCGTCCCGTTCATGTTCAGTGACTGTATATACAGCCCACAAAACTCTTGGCTTTCGTAGAATTATTTCTAAATTGAGCACATTAAATGGCGATGAGATGAATGTTGCAGAGAACACGTTGAAATATGTATAAAGTTTTACCTTGCACAGATGGTATAGCACTTTCTCTCGTCTATAAATGCAAGAATATTTGCAAGAGCCGAAGATTTGCTGAGTTGAACATGATCTGCAAAGAGAAGGAAAAAATATAATGCACTGGCCAATTCCTATGTGGGAAAGAATGCAAATTCCAAAGCGATGGTGTACACAGTCGCCTATATATAGAGTGGAGACCTGAGTGATGCGCAGCGTGCTAGCTAAATATAACCTACCGGCACTAATCCTAAACTTCCTGGAATTAGCTAAATTGACGTGGCCAGCTAAGCGCAACCGATCTCCAGCCTTCCATTTATTGACCTTTGCTGCAGCAGAGTGAAATTCAAAATAAAGTGCGATCAACTTCTGCCCATCTTTCTCAATATCCCATAATATTTCTCAATATCCCATCAATATGAGCTCTACTTACCTCAAAGTGTAGCTCATCCTCTCAAAAGAGACCTTAAAGACACACTCCAGCTATTTTAGAACTTTTTCTGTTGATAAACAACATACCACATATAAATACAGTAATGTACACACATTTAAGGGGGGAAAAAATATGTTTTGAGCTAAATATAGTTTTTTTAGACTCAACTGCAAACTTCAAGGAGTAGTCTGATGATGGCCTCTGATGTCATTGGCTCCCCTCTTGCTCGCGGGAACAGTAGAGGAACAATAGAGAAGAAAATAGAAGAGGCCCCTCCCCTTGTGCCATGTCATGAGGATATCTGGACCACCTATTGAGATGTGCCTTTTGTTAAGTAAATCAGGTGAGAAATGGGGTGAAAAGGAATCTGGAGTGCGATGTTAAAACCCGCCGGAGGCAATGCACTAGGCCTTCCCAAGGACACTGCCACTCGCATGAATCCATGACTCTGCTCCCGGGATGCAGTAAGGGGCCTAGGAATCTTTTCTGTAGTCTCCCTCTTGACCTCCAAACCAGATGGTGTCTGCACAACACCAACACTATATTAGGATTCAGACAGGACCCAGTTTACGGAATTCATATTAGTAACATAGTCATCCCTCCTCCTCAGAGCCCCCACACAGAGCGAAGTCTCAACCCTGCACTAGTCAAACGTTACATATGACGAGGAGGAAGGGCACTATTCCTAAAATAGATTCCATCAATTTGGGCCTGTTTAGATAGGTGCAGCTTTGTTGGAAAGGAAAAGGCTTCCGAAACAAAATGAATGTCTTCTTCATTTGTGTGACCAAGTGGATCTTTACACCAGTCAGAATAATTTCATAAAACGGGACCACCTCTGGGCCTATAAAAGTATTTTCGACTCCTCTACATCAGTGTTACATAGATCTGAATTTTAGTATTTGGTGTACTGTAACAATAGCTCATAGGTGGGTGATTATATGAATCCAAGGCTACCATACAATTATATGATCAACACTTTTGCAAAGGCCAGATGACATCATAAAGCGTAGGACATGAGATAACATTAGCAGTGGCATGCTGTTAGTTTTATGTAAAGCCCAAACAGTATCCAAACCATAAATAAACCTACTCCTGATCACTACCATTAGGAATGATAAATGTGGCCGACCGGCTCAACTCGGTCTTATGTAGCAAAATTTGAAGTGGCGTATTTGACATTGGATAAAAGTAGAGACTCAGAGCTACAAAATGTTATATCATACACTACAGTTGAGGAACAAAGGGAAAGTAATTCTGCTTTTAAAGTTCATAAACTTGTAACCTCACTTTTGAGAAAAGGACCTTGAATGTTTAGGTACACGTACTGGAGAGCTCTTCTTTGTCTACACCCATTCAGCATTGTTCACACCCTCTTATGTGTTAGCCCTACCAATCTCTTTAAGGATTCAGATGTGAGGCCATGTGCTAAACAGAGTGAGTACGGTAGTGTACTAAACAACCAAAGATTTCAAGACTAAAAGCTGGTTTATACTACGTCTATCGACATGTCTGTAGACAGTTGTCGCAGTGACATCATGAACATTCTATTGTCGTCCGACATCAAACGTGATGTTGTTGTTATGAAGACATCATACACTGCTTCCACTGGCCATTCCACTGATTTCAAAAACTCAGTCCTCCAGAAAGTGGAGAGCATTAGCAACATTATCACAGTTTGTCGTGATATCTTTCCAAAAAGCCACATTGGAAAGGATTACCTATACATACTGAGCAGCTCATGTTATAGACAGAAGCATGCTACATGGCGGACCAATCCAAACTCATCTCTCAGCATGTCCAGCCCATCCATTATCTCAGCCAATCATGGTTAGTGAGAAGGTTCCAGTCTTTTTCCGTGGCTAAACCAACTAGGTTCTTAATTTAACAATTTGATTCATATTTACAGATGGCATACAAATTTGTTATTAAGGCACATAAAAGTTCATATGTTCCAGAAGGCATTTTTGGCAAGATAGATATTTTGATAAAAATCCAAAAATGTACATTCAAATGCCTCTTCTGTGAAGTAGTGACGCGCGACATACACCTAGTTTCCTGAAACGAGTCAAAAATGTAGTTCTTGTAAATTGCCCACATAATGCCAGACAAACCATTTCTGTATGGACCTTGCTTATTGCACGGGTTCATTGTCATGCTGAACGGGCCTTCCCCAAACCATTGCCACAAAGTTGGAACTACAGAATAATCTAGAATATCATTGTATTCCGTAACGTTAACATTTCCCTTCACTGGAACTAAGGGGCCTAGCCCGAACCATGAAAAACAGACCCAGACCATTATTCCTTTTATACACCTGCCAGCAACTGGTGTGGCTGACATAGCTGAATCCACTAATTTGAAGGGATGTCCACATACCTTTAGTCATGTAGTGTATATTTTGCTCATGTCTAGAGACAACCACAACATAAATGGTATGAGACTTACCAGCTTTATGTCCGCAAAGCCCAATTCTGGTCTTTTTCCACGAATTGATATTTTGACGAATCAGATGAGGATCAGAATTGGGCTGCCTATGTAAACAAAGCCATAGTAGACCAGACTAGTACAGTTCCTGTAACGTTTGATCAACCTTCTGATAGAATCATCACAGAACCATACAGATTAACAACACGCTTTAGTGCTCCCGGTAATAAAGGTGGAGAGAGGTTGTGCTGAAGTGACTGTCACTGTACTGGCTTTAACATGAAGTCGAAGCTGAAAATAAATCTGGGCATCTTCTCCCCTGTCAACTTCAATAGTCCCAGGGACCGGTATCAACAGAAGGTAGGCTCCAGTCACTCAAGTCAGCCAAGCAAATGATAAAAAGACAAATGGCTTAATCGAAATTGTGAGTATATCAGGTTTCTCAATATGTTTCGAGTTCTGCACCATGACGAGTACAGTGGTTGTAGCAGTATCTCTCTTTGCTACCCTCTTTCTTTTCTGTGCAAGAACTCATCAATCATACATCTCTCCATTCTATGTTTAAGTTGGTCAAATGTAATATATTTTCAGGATATAGAGGACATCCATGAGTTATGCATGTTTTCATACAATAATCGTTTTGTTCACTAGACTGTGTTATAATGGACACGACTTACCACAGATCTGAGTTGACTTCATGATAACATAAAGCACAAACATACTCACCCATGAAGTGCAGTATTACTATTGAAGATATTAAACTTACTGTAATTAGCATAGTGTCAGCATTCAAAGAAATGTCCTGGGCGTTGGGTACAAAATATGTAATCCTTTATTCATCACCAATCCACAAATTACAGTTTACCTCACTTTCTTTAACATTTTTTCTCCAATCGCGTTCATTCTCAAATAAATATTAAATGAAAAAAAAAAATGTGTTCCAAACAATATAGTTTCTTCTGAAAAAAGCCTGCAGCGTCTCCTCACGGAGGTAATTATGTACCAAAGCTAGTGTGGATGTTATCCATTGCACTAGTGCTAATTTGAAATTGAAGTCCTGAGGCCAAGTTTATTTGCATCCCCTCAAACCCTATGCAAGCTTGTAGCTCAACATGCAACATAAACACTGACAAATTACCATGAGATGTAAGAAAATTCAAAAGAAAGAAATGTGACAACATTATCTACAACTTATTACCGTTGAGTAACACTATTTTAGGTCTTTGTTTTGCCTGAAGGGGTGGGAGTCATTTGTGTGTTATATTAGCCAAGAGCACTTGCATGGTGTACATTTTAGGAGACATTTTAAGGAGCATTGACTATTGGCTGAGGAGGTCCTAAATTGTATACATTTAAATGTTTCGTCATTTAGCAGATGCTATTGTCCAGACTGACTTACAGTAGTGAGTGCATACATTATTCGTACTGGTCCCCCAGGGGAATCAAACTCACAACTCTGGCATTGTAAGTGCCATGCTCTACTAACTGAGCCACCGTACATAAAATAGGTTACATGGCGAATATTGAAGAGCTATTCACATATGGTGGCATATGTGTGATCAGACCCCATAAATAAATTGTCATTGAAAATCCTTCTAGTCCCCTGCAGGATTGAAGGTATACTCTTTCAAGTCAAATGTAGTTTTCAACTGGTTCTATTCTATATAGTCATCATCTCTGTTGCCTTTGTACAATGATACTGGTATGATGACATTTCTGAGCAGCTTGCGGGCCCCGCCTGTCTCTTGACAGATGGGCCAGCAGGATAGATGTCGATTGGGACTGTTTGGAGAGATGGGGCGTCTCTGTTGAGCTTTGAAATCAATCTAAATGTCACATTCTTCCAAGCTGTATTTGAACTACATATAACCACATCGAGACAGATGCTATGGATAAATCCAGTAGCCTCCTTCGTAGCATAGACCTGCAGTCATTAAGACGCTCTATACTCAGTATTACTGTAATCCATTTAATTTATTTGTAAATGCTTATACACTGATGTGTAACGTAAATGGTTACACTGGAAGTAGTCTAATGTACATTATAGATGTCTACACATCTATAAGACTTCACCAAAGGGAGCTAGATTAATCTACACCATAACATGTTTGATCCCTCTGTCTCAAAAGTCTGTCTGTAAGTGCCATATTAAATCATGTTACACTCAATAGTGATATATAAAAAATGTATGTTATTAAAGCGTTTTGGTTATACTTTTTCGGGCTTGACTGGCAACGGCTTTGTTATAGTGAAGGCTTTAAAAGTTAACAGGGTAGCAGGGTATTATATAGGGGACACAAAGACACAGATTAGTAACATCTCAAAGAGAGACAGAATATAGGTGATATTATCTGTGTTTTAAGCTTTTGTATTTGTGTGTGTGTGTGTGTGTGTGTGTGTGTGTGTGTGTGTGTGTGTGTGTGTGTGTGTGTGTGTGTGTGTGTGTGTGTGTGTGCGTGCGTGCGTGTGTGTGTGTGGGGGTCATTAATAATGGAAGGAAAAATAGATGCTCACAATGACATATGACTAACAGTTATGTTATGTGTGTTTCCATGGCAACATGTTGCCTTTAAAAGCTGAATAAGTGTAAAGGTGTTTAAAAGAAAAAAGACTATCTTCAATCTCCCGTAAACCTTGAATGGCCAGTAAAAGCAACACATGTTTTTCACACTGACTCAGGTTAGAGGTTAACCTGAAGACAAAATTACTTGCTGAGGATGTTGTAAATATTTGAACACCAACTGAAAATCCATTATGTTACTCCAATGTTTATTAAAACAATTCTGAAATGCACATTTCTAGAACCTTCACTTAATGTGAGAGCAGATGCAGACAGCAACATCATTTCGGGATCAGACCCAAGGCACCCTCTCGAAAGCACACAGATCAAATGGGCATCTTGCCCAGTGCCTGCCCACTGTTGGAAAAGGACAAGGACATTGAGGAACGTTTAAGCTTAGCACAAGTGGTAATGTGGGAACTCTAATTTTCAAAACAATTACTAACTAAAAGTATGAAGTGATATTCACTGAAGCCTATTTGTTCTTATGTCCTTAGTTGGCTGTCAGCAGGTCTGTTGTTAGGTCTGTTGTTAGGTCTGTTGGCAGGTAGGTGGGCAGGTCTGTGGGCAGGTAGGTGGGCAGGTCTGTGGGCAGGTAGGTGGGCAGGTCTGTGGGCAGGTAGGTGGGCAGGTCTGTTGGCAGGTAGGTGGGCAGGTCTGTGGGCAGGTAGGTGGGCAGGTCTGTTGGCAGGTAGGTGGGCAGGTCTGTGGGCAGGTAGGTGGGCAGGTCTGTTGGCAGGTAGGTGGGCAGGTCTGTGGGCAGGTATGTTGGCAGGTCTGTGGGCAAGTCTGTTGGCAGGTCTGTGTGAGAGGGGTAAAGGATCAAATAAAGGTTGTCCAGAATGGATGCACATTTTTGTCTTTAAAGAGCCACTGCCGCTAAAAAATAGCTTCTCATTTAGAAAACAGCCTATGTGGCATCGATATGAGTCAGAAACATTTATTCTACTGTCAAAATTGACTACAAAGGGTAAATAGGATAGTTTTGGTCATAAAGTCAGTCTCGTCCCAAACTGAGTTTTGTGAGACTTGTGGTGATGACTGCATCACAACGTAAATTAAGGTTTGGTTTGTTTCACTCCTGCGCACATGCCCACAAGTAATCATCAATTTGGAGTGCAGCTATACATGACCCGATAATAATGCCTGTGGTAAATTGACTTTGGATGACTTTGGATATCCCTATGGGGCTAGTTAGGGACCATCTGTAAATTACACAATGTACATGGGACAAGATTTAACAATTCCAATGGCTCGAAATTTGAATGCCGTAGCGATTTACACTCGTACCTATATAAGGGTTGAAAATAACAGATTTGGACATTGATAAGTGCCTAAAATGGAATGGAGTGGCTGTACAGTAACATGCTGTAAATTACGTCAAAGGTCAGGCTCTGCGCTTCACAACCCTGTATAGGTTTTGACTGACAGCCGTTCTGAACTTGAGCACCCCACGCGACAAAAAGTTGCCTCCATCCCTCCCGCTAATTGGGCAACTTTTGCTATTTTTTGGTTGTCTGAGTGAAGGACATGCTGTAAATTAAGAGGAATTTATGTATTTTGAAAGATGAGACAGATGAGACTAAGATTATAACAAATACCGCTTTGATGTCATACAAGCAAGCCAGTTCACATTTCCATATCATAAACTCATGTCATATACAATGTGTAACGCTCGTCTTCCTCCTCGTCTGAGGAGGAGCAAGGATCGGACCAAAATGCAGCGTGGGTTGAATACATAATAATTTTAATAATAATAACGAAGATGAAAATACACTTGAACAAACTACAAAATAATAAACGACGTTAACAGACCTGAACTTGAGAACACATAAAACAATGAACGCACGAACAGGAACAAACGAACGAACGAAACGAAACGAAACAGTACCGTGTGGTGAACAAACACAGTCACAGGAACAATCACCCACACACAAACAGTGAGAACAGCCTACCTTAATATGGTTCTCAATCAGAGGAAACGTAAAACACCTGCCCCTGATTGAGAACCATATCAGGCTAGTTGACAACCCAACATAGAAACACATAACATAGAATGCCCACCCAGCTCACGTCCTGACCAACTAAACAAGGCTAAACAAAGGAAATAAGGTCAGGAACGTGACACAATGTCAACGTTTATGACCACTATGTTTGATGTACAGTTACAAGATGGCGTCATGACCTGGGTTGTTCTGAACAGAATGAGCCCATGTTTGTCTATTGTGAAGAACATTAGCAGTGGAACACGCACCTTAATGCACTCGTGACTCCTTTCTATGAGTACAGTATTACCATATGTTTCTCTGAATTACCTTGTGAAAGCCTAACACTCTTAGATAGTTTTTATAACATAGCTAGTCATGTTGGAAATAGAACAAACTTTCAAATGATGCTCACCTGATTTATAATGGGCCATTTTTGGATTGCGTAAACAACAAAAGTAATTGTGTGAAGGCGGGAATGCAGGATTGTGTTCCAAACGAAACAAGTGTGCTTGCTCTTATTCCTCAATGGCACATCAATGGCACTGAATCCAAGATGGCGTAGCAGTCAGACGTCTTTGTCTTCGTCTTGTCGTGTCCCGTGTATATATCTTTTTATATCTTTTTTATTTGCATATATTTTTTAAATATTTCTCTTAACCTCAACTTCAACATACTCTCCTGCAATCCGCCTCACCCAATGTGGTATGGATCTGCTATTTTCTTTACTTTAGAACCGGAACCCCCTACAGAAGATAGCCAGCTAACTAGCTACTAGCTAGCCGTCAGCTAGCCACTGCTAGCGGCCATCAGCTAACCTTTAGCCCGGACAACTCTTGCCAGTCTGCACAGCACGATTAAAACCAGAGCATATAGGACTTATTTTTCTCCATATCTCCGGATTCCTACCGCAAGCTCTGAACCTTTTCACCTGGATGACCGCAGATAGCTAGCTGCTATCCGAGTGGCCACTCCTGGCTAACGTCTCTGTCCCGAAGCAAGCACCAATTAGCCTGGAGCTAGCCTATGCTAGGCCCATCTCCCGTCCAGCTGAAGAGGTACATCAGTCACTCCTTGGGCTACAATACGTATTTTGCCAATTGGCCTGGACCCCTTTTACTGCCGATATGGAGCCCCGCCGATCCATCATGACTGGACTACCGACGTAATCTGCCCGAGGGTTTTTTTCAACAGGCTCTTCCGTCGCGACGTCCCCTGAATGCCCATCTGTTAGCCTGCTAGCTGCGGCCCGCTAGCTGTCTAGAGCATATCGGACTGTTAGCTGAAGAGGCCCATCGGCCAATTTCTTGGGCCACTATACCTATTTTGCCAATTGGCCTGGACCCTTTTACTACACGGAGCCCTGCTGATCCATCACGACTGATCTGCCGACGTAACCACACGAAGGGGCTACAACAGACTTTTTCCGTCGCGACGTCCCTCTAAGGCCCTTCTGCTAGCTTGCTACCCCCGGCCCGCTAGCTGTCTGAATCGCCGTGTAGCTACTCACTGGAGCCCTATGATCACTCGGCTATGCGTGCCTCTCCCTAATGTTAAAATGCTTTGTCCATTGCTGTTTTGGTTAGTGATTATTGCCTTATTTCACTGTAGAGCCTCTAGCCCTGCTCAATATGCCTTAGCTAACCTTTTAGTTCCACCTCCCACACATGCGGTGACCTCACCTGGTTTAAATGATGTTTCTAGAGACAATATCTCTCTCATCGTCACTCAATGCCTAGGTTTACCTCCACTGTATTCGCCTCCTACCATACCTTTGTCTGTACATTATGCCTTGAATCTATTCTACCGTGCCCAGAAACCTGCTCCTTTTACTCTCTGTTCCGAACATACTAGACGACCAGTTCTTAAAGCCTTTAGCCGTACCCTTATCCTACTTGTCCTCTGTTCCTCTGGTGATGTAGAGGTTAATCCAGGCCCTGCAGTGCTTAGCTCCACTCCTATTCCTCAGGCGCTCTCATTTGTTGACTTCTGCAACCGTAAAAGCCTTGGTCATTTACAAAATAGCCTCCGACACTCTACTCAGCAAATTGGATGCAGTCTATCACAGCGCCATCCGTTTTGTCACCAAAGCCCCATATACTACCCCCCACTGCGACCTGTATGCTCTCGTTGGCTGGCCCTCTCTTCATATTCGTCGCCAAACCCACTGGCTCCAAGTCATCTATAAGTCTTTACTAGGTAAAGCCCCGCCTTATCTCAGCTCACTGGTCACCATAGCAGCACCCACCCGTAGCACGCGCTCCAGCAGGTATATTTCACTGATCACCCCCAAAGCCAATTCGTCCTTTGGCCGCCTTTCCTTCCAGTTCTCTGCTGCCAATGACTGGAACGAACTGCAAAAATCACTGAAGCTGGAGTCTCATATCTCCCTCTCTAACTTCAAGCACCAGCTGTCAGAGCAGCTCACAGATCACTGCACCTGTACATAGCCCATCTGTAAATAGCCCATCTACCTCATCCCCATACTGTTATTTATTTATTTTGCTCCTTTGCACCACAGTATCTTTACTTGCACATTCATCTTCTGCACATCTATCACTCCAGTGTTTAATTGCTAAATTGTAATTATTTCGCCACTATGGCCTATTTATTTACTCATTTGCACACACTGTATATATACTTTTTCTATTGTATTATTGACTGTATGTTTGTTTATTCCATGTGTAACTCTGTGTTGTTGTTTGTGTCACACTGCTTTGCTTTATCTTGGCCAGGTCGCAGTTGTAAATGAAAACTCAATTAGCCTACCTGGTTAAATAAAGGTGAAATAGAACTGTGCACACTTTGGAGAGGTGTGTGGCCACTTGGAGACACAGTAAATCTTACTGTATGTTTTTGTTCGGTTTGGCCTTCGGCCGATCTTGCTCACAACAAGTTCGGTAGCCAAAGTCTACACCCATTCGTCTGTGATTGGTCAACAGTACTACACCTAGTAGGAGTGGGAACATTAATTGTTTGTTGTCATTCTACAAGAGAGAACTAGTTTTCAAATGTTTTCACTTGAGAAATACTGCACCAAATATCTTAGCTAAGACCTCCTCAGCAGAAACGTCAAAATAAATTACAGATTTCTTGATTTAGCTTGACTATATTAATTCTGACTATTTTGAGGAAGTGTTTCTAGCTATTTTGTTTCTATGGTGGCTCAAATGTGAAAAACAAAACAATTGAAAGCATTTGAGAAAACGAAAAGGAGTGCAACATGAAAATATTGTCTTATTTACATTGTGTAATTTTTGATGGTCCCTAACTAGCCCCGGAGATAGGCTAATTGGGCTAACTCATCCCACCTGCGAACACACACACACGAGACACCCACATCAAACCACATCCCCAAAACAAACTCATCTTTGAATTCAGTCATGGCCGTTAGCATTTCTTAATGAACCAAATCTAAAATGAGGTCAAATCAGGAAGTGCAGTCACCCTTTAAATGCTGTACATTTTGTTTATGAGCTGTATCGAGAAAAGCATACTATCTGTCACCTTGATAAAACATTTTTTATCACACGTTGGTTTATATTCAGAGGATACAGTTTGCTTGGCTTCATATCGGAGCAGCCGTGCTCACTGGAAACCCATAAAAGAAAACAAAACTCAACATTTGTTTTGCCAGAGGAGTGGACCATTAAATGAACGTCTCATGTACACTCCTATGTAGAAGGGAAAGAGAGGGCAGTATGTGTCAGCCAACATTTCCCTGCTGCTTCTGGAAATCAAAAACTCTGTATTTAGAGAAAAGGCTGCTGTCTTTTTGCCTTGAAAGCAACCTGCGTTAACTTCCATATGCACATCTAACTGCTCCAACGACCACTGTGGCAGAGATGTACTCCATTCGAACCCCCTGTGAGGAAAAGTAAACAGCAACATTAATAAAAAATAAAAAAATCTTTGGCCAGTCCATTTTCAAGAATGTGTATCTTAAAACTTAACTGTAGTGAATCCTCTAACTTTTCGGATGTACCTAGCAAGTGAAAATCAGTCAAGAGTGTTTTTGGATGTGACGAATGGCAATGCCATCTCTCTGAGATAAGAAAAAGCAATTTGTGGCATTAGCGGTTTGATACCATGGGTTCTCTGAGTGCAAATCACGGGCCCTTTTGGAAAACTTCAGAAATGCATCCTTCCTTCCTACCTTCCTTGAAGTAATCAGAGATCTGAATTGGTTGGATTGGTGAAAGTAATTGGGTGGTAACCTTTCTTACACCTATCCAATCGCGTATAGATCTGTTCTTACCTCAAGGAATCAGGGAAGGAAGGATGCATTTGACAGTAATCGAATAGGGCCCTAGAAGCTAGCGTATTCAGACGATATCATACAGTAGAGTGTACATTTGAGCAATTAACAGACAGACTGTGGCTGGGTCCTGTCTGACTAATTATAAAAACAGCAGGACTTCGTGTAAGCAGCATGTGCGTTCTCTTCTCTGGTCCCATATGCAAATGCTTCCAGGTACTTGGGCAAATTGATCAGCGAGATAATTTCAAATGTCTGAAATGCTAGCATAGAGAGATAATGTTGTTTGATGTAGATAGGATGCTTGTCCATGATATGGATGTGACACAAAGTATAAATTGTACTCTTAGGCCAAAATGTAATCAATTGCAGATAAAGGAAATCCCACCGATGGTTCGCTCAGAATGTTTCGTCTGTATCAGAGGTGAAAAATAAGTAAATAACTTTGATTTCCACAGTCGACTATAAACAAGAGGATTAAGATCCTTTATTGACACGTAATGCACACTGTAATACTATACACTTCCTTTCTTTTTCCTTTTTTACAAATTATTAGAAAACTGTACAGTATAAAACCAAAGACGATAGGAAAAAGGGTTTATATATTAAAGATCTTACATTACCTGGTCAACACATCTTAGAAATGTGTTTGTTTGGCAAAACTTTTTTTTTCAAACTGAATACCAAGGCATGTTACGAAAATGATAAGAATGATCTCATGCAGCAACTTCTAAAAAGGGCCTGAGAATTCCTCCATAGTAGGACAAAAGAAGAGTACATTTTCATTAGATGGTTTCAACCTCTTAACCAAGGTAATTTAACACGGACGTACAGTACATGTTTGCAAGGGAAAGAAAACACTTGAAACAGCAAGAGGTAAATGTTTGACTTTTTGACAGTCCAGAGGGAAATGCAATGCATCTATGCCTTATCTGGCCCATTGAGCCCATTGATACGACTCTAGAGAAGTTCTCAGAGATGACGTACTAACATATGGCTTGCATGATGACCAACTAACCATTTGAGATAAACAAACATTCAGCATTTAGGACAAAAAGCACAGGACACAGTGCAACATCTATATAGTGAATAACCCAACACTGTGGTATTTGTGGTATTAGACTCACTGCACATTGGTGGGTGAAAAGGGGTTGGAATGCATAGTCAGAACTAGTTTCCTCATATCATTGGCAGGTCATCCTTTTGGCTTCTCACCTCCAACCCTTACGGAGACAGACATCACATTGTGCTTCCTTCACATAGCCACTTGATTGAAACAAGTTTTGTCATACATTTCAAACCTCATTCATATTTTGTGAGTTCATTCACAAGGATATCCATGGGAAATGCCTCAGCTAGAGTTGGTTCAATTCCATCACCAATCCAGCCCCGAAATTGACTTGTAATAAAGTGAAATGTTTGATAAATTTATATATTTTATGAAAAGGGTAGCTTTCAAAACAAATACAATATGTTAATTAACTGGAATTAAATTGTAATATACCCCAACACTGCAAGCAGGTAGAAATGAGTGAAATTGTGTCCAGAATCTGGCACAGATTTTCAACATTGTTCTCTTTAACACACTGCAGACCTGGGCATTGAATAAAGTCTTGGGCACTTAAATGGCAACTGGCTGATTTACGAGCTGCCACCGGTCACATTACTTAAACGCCACAAGGTCAAAGACTTCTGCAAAGACCTATGGGAATGTCTCTCTCTCTCTCTCTCTCTCTCTCTCTCTCTCTCTCTCTCTCTCTCTCTCTCTCTCTCTCTCTCTCTCTCTCTCTCTCTCTTGCAGATCATAATCTCGCAAGATGATGGTAACTATAAGAGACAATGCCATTCCGTATGGATTGTACATTTTTCTGCACAACTGACTGCAAACTGAGCTTATAACCAACCGTAAGTCAGTTTTGAGCTCAAATCAATCCTGACAGCCTTCTACTAGCGCAGACATTCGGAACGGATACAAACGTTTGCGTAACATTTGTTCTTACTCAAAGGAAACTCATTGGCCAACAGAACTTCTCACTACTGGCGTAGAAGGCTGTAAAACATTTTTGAACACAAAGAAAGGCAAAGGTTCGGGTATGCAATAATGATCAACTTATTGCTTTTCTCTCATTTTATTCATGGTTTGTTTTTTCATCATACCCAAAAAGATATTCTTTTTTTTACATACTTTGTAATCATATAAATACACTATACAACAATACAGTACAAAATACAATTTTTCTCATAAGGAATACATTTAGAGTTTGCTCGGGTAAGCTGGTTTTAAGACTAGCACTGATCAGAAAAAAAAGATATTCCCTTGGAATCAGTCTGATCAAGGCACATTCTGGTGACGGTGACAAAGGTGTTCGGTCGTCCTTGGTTAGAGCTTTCCTTCCTCCCACAGGAAACGTAGAAAGTTTGTCCAAAGTTCCATTTAATTGTACTCTGATCGAAGCCAGGCTTTCTCTACTGTACAAGTAGCACACCTGCACCTCTGTTCCTTTATCCATTCATATGGTAACCTCTGTAACCTACACCGGTTGACTTTCACGTTAGTCCTCTTTCCCATCGGCCTTTTCTCCTCCTTTGACTCTATCATCAGTCTCTCAGGCTCTGAACAGCTTGTTTTGCTCCGTTGCCCTTTCACGTCGACTTTCTCTCACTTGCTCTCGCTTTCTCACACCTCCACACCTCCTTTCTGTTGCCCCCCTTGCGTGACAGCGGTCGCCGACACCACGATGTCGAAACAGGTCTCCATCATGACACGCGACTTGCATAGGTTGACACAGTACTCCAGCTCGCCCGTGGCCTGCTCCAAAGCCTCCAGGTACTCCTGGGACTCTTTGTCCAGATCCGGGTCCACCTCAACTATGGGGGAGGGGGAGAGGGAGAAAAAGAGAGAAAGATGGAGAGATTAGCATCAGCGATGAGCAGTAGCTAACGCCATCAGATGTACAAGAAAAGTTCAGAAGACGTACAGAATTTAAAAAACACAGATAAAAGATGTAGCCACGCTTGACATTTTGTTGACCATACATCATGTATGTACAGGGAATCTTCATATCTGTGGGAAAAAACCTATCCTAATGCCGTGTCACTATAATGGGTGATCAGAGACGCAATAAGTCAGTGTTGGGGTCAAACTAAAATCCCAATTAAATCATTGAAAAAAGGGCTACTTTCAATTACTTCTGTGGAAGTATTCACCCCCTTGGCATTTTTCCTATTTTGTTGCCTTATAACCTGAAATTAAATTATATTTTTTGGGAGGGGTTTTATCATTTGATTTACATAACATGCCTACCACTTTGAAGATGCAAAATATTTTTTATTGTGAAACAAACAAGAAATAAGACAAAAAAACTGAAAACTTGAGCATGCATAACTATTCACCCCCCCAAAGTCAATACTTTGTAGAGCCACAATTTGCAGCAATTACAGCTGCAAGTCTCTTAGGGTATGTCTCTATAAGCTTGGCACATCTAGCCACTGGGATTTTTGCCCATTCTTCAAGGCAAAACTGCTCCAGCTCCTTCAAGTTGGATGGGTTCCACTGGTGTACAGAAATCTTTAAGTCATACCACAGATTCCTCAATTGAAGGTCTGGACTTTGACTAGGCCATTTCAAGACATTTAAATGTTTCCCCTTAAACCACTTAAGTGTTGCTTTAGCAGTATGCTTAGGGTCATTGTCCTGCTGGAAGGTGAACCTCCGTTCCAGTCTCAAATCTCTGGAAGACTGGAACAGGTTTCCCTCAAGATTTTCCCTGTATTTAGCGCCATCCATCATTCCTTCAATTCTGACCAGTTTCCCAGTCCCTGCCGATGAAAAACATCCCCACAGCATGAGACTTCACTGTGGGGATGGTGTTCTCGTGGTGATGGGAGGTGTTGGGTTTGCGCCAGACATTGGGTTTTCCTTGATGGCCAAAAAGCTACATTTTTGTCTCATCTGACTAGAGTACCTTCTTCCATATGTTTCGGGAGTCTCCAACATGCCTTTTGGCGAACACCAAACGTGTTTGCTTATATATTTTTTCTTTAAGCAATGGCCTTTTTCTGGCAACTCTTCCGTAAAGCCGAGCTCTGTGGAGTGTACGGCTTAAAGTGGTCCTATGGACAGATACTCCAATCTCCACTGTGGAGCTTTGCAGCTCCTTCAGAGTTATCTTTGATCTCTTTGTTGCCTCTCTGATTAGTGCCCTCCTTGCCTGGTCTGTGAGTTTTGGTGGGCAGTCCTCTCTTGGCAGGTTTGTTGTGGTGCCATATTCTTTCCATTTTTAATAATGGATATAATGGTGCTCTGTGGGATGTTCAAAGTGTTGGATATCTTTTGATAACCCAACCCTGATCTGTACGTCTCCACAACTTTGTCCCTGACCTGTTTGGAGAGCTCCTTGGTCTTCATGGTGCCGCTTGCTTGGTGGTGCCCTTAGATTGCACACAGGTGGACTTTATTTAACTAATTATGTGACTTCTGAAGGTAGTTGCTTGCAACAGATCTTATTTAGGGGCTTCATATCAAAGGGGATGAATACATATGCACGCACCACTTTTCCGTTTTTTATTTTGTAAATTTCACTTCACCAATTTGGACTATTTTGTGTATGTCCATTACATGAAATCCAAATAAAATCAATTTAAATTCAGATTGTAATGCAACAAAATAGGAAAAACTCCAAGGGGGATGAATACTTTTACAAGGCACTGTATACCCCCTATACTAACATGTTACCTACTAATATACACCAGACATGGTTAGAGAGAGAAGTTGAGAGGGAGAGATCAGAAAGGGAGAGAGATGTAGAGAGAAAGAGAGATCAGAGAATGAATGAGAGAGATATAATTTATTGGAATTTACTCCAAGCCTGCTATCAGTGCATCCCATGATGCACTATAAACAAGGTCGGCTCACTATGTGATACAGTACTTCTACTAATCTCTATAACTGTGTGGCTCCACTGTGACCGCTCATCCATCGTCACACCTTTTACAGCTTTAAAAGTCATACAGGGACATGAAGATTAATGATGACATGTCTTTGACAGAGCTGGATACGCTGGTATGTCTGATGGAAGCTGCTCAAGACACACTACCCTCATAATCACAACATGAAAGAATGATTTATATAGCTTGACTGCTCCCATCATGGGCTTGGACCAACCGGCGGTCCCTAAACCAATGGGAAACATCTCAGGGAAATAGGGTTTGGAGATGTAGCGGAGGGAAAATAATGCCTTATTGATTTCAAGACGCATACCGGTACACATACCACCCCCAACCCGTCTGCACATGTGAGAACACACGCACAGGATTTTTGCAAAGAGAAGGATTTCAAACGGCTTTTTCTCTTCCTCTATATCCGTAGTAAAGTCATAAGGTGGGTTACTTTTGAATTCAGCTACCTTATGTCACGACTTCCACCGAAGTCGGTCCCTCTCCTTGTTCGGGCTGTTTTCGGCGGTCGAAGTCACCGGCCTTCTAGCCATCGCTGATCCACTTTTCATTTTACATTTGTTTTGTCTTTGTCTTACACACCTGGTTTCAATCCCCCAATTACTTGTTCATTATTTAACCCTCTGTTCCCCCATGTTTGTTTGTGAGTAATTGTTTGTATGTAAGACGTTCCGTTATGTGGGCTCGCATTATTGTATTATATTTGTCTATTTTGAGTAAATTACGTTTATTTACTCATATCTGCTGTCCTGCGCCTGACTCCTCTACACAAGCTACACACAGACCACATTACACCGTAGTTAACGTTTCTTCATGTCCGTTTACTCAAATAACAATGGAACTTCAGAAACGAGCACGTGAAAAAAGTTACTGATTCCTGATTCCCTTTGGCTGTTTACTTTTGTAGTGTTCTCGGGCGTAACACTAACAATATTATTTATATATTATATTATTTATATGAACTCAGCAAAAAAAGAAACGCCCTCTCACTGTCAACTGTGTTTATTTTCAGCAAACTTAACATGTGTAGATATTTGTATGAACATAACAAGATTCAACAACTGAGACATAAACTGAACAAGTTCCACAGACATGTGACTAACATAAATGGAATAATGTGTCCCTGAACAAAGGGGTGGTCAAAATCAAAAGTAACAGTCAGTATCTGGTGTGGCCACCAGCTGCATTAAGTACTGCAGTGCATCTCCTCCTCATGGACTGCACCAGATTTGCCAGTTCTTGCTATGAGATGTTACCCCACTCTTCCACCAAGGCACCTGCAAGTTCCCTGACATTTCTGGGGGGAATGGCCCTAGCCCTCTCCATCCGATTCAACAGGTCCTAGACGTGCTCTATGGGATTGAGATCCGGGTTTTTCGCTGTCCATGGCAGAACACTGACATTCCTGTCTTGCAGGAAATCAGACACAGAACAAGCAGTATGGCTGGTGGCATTGTCATGCTGGGGGGTCATGTCAGGATGAGTCTGCAGGAAAGGTACCACATGAGGGAGGAGGATGTCGTCCCTGTAAAGTACAGCATTGAGATTGACTGCAATGACAACAAGCTCAGTCCGATGGCGCTGTGACACACCGCCCCAGACCTTGACGGACCCTCCACCTCCAAATCTATCCCGCTCCAGAGTACAGGCCTCGATGTAACGCTCATTCCTTCGACGATAAACGCGAATCCGACCATCACCCCTGGTGAGAAGAAACCACGACTCGTCAGTGAAGAGCACTTTTTTCCAGTCCTGTCTGGTCCAGCGACGATGGGTTTGTGCCCATAGGTGACGTTGTTGCCGGTGATGTCTGGTGAGAACTTGCCTTACAACAGGCATACAAGCCCTCAGTCCAGCCTCTCTCAGCCTATTACGGACAGTCTGAGGACTGATGGAGGGATTGTGTGTTCCTGGTGTAACTCGGGCAGTTGTTGTTGCCATCCTGTACCTGTCCCGCAGGTGTGATGTTCAGATGTACCGATCCTGTGCAGGTGTTGTTCCACGTGGTCTGCCACTGCGAGGACGATCAGCTGTCCGTCCTGTCTCCCTGTAGCGCTGTCTTAGGCGTCTCACAGTACGGACATTGCAATTTATTGCCCTGGCCACATCTGCATTCCTCATGCCTCCTTGCAGCATGCCTAAGGCACGTTCACGCATATCAGCGGGGACCCTCGGCATCTTTCTTTTGGTGTTTTTCAGAGTCAGTAGAAATGCCTTTTTAGTGTCCTAAGTTTTCATAACTGTGACCTTAATTGCCTACCGTCTGTAAGCTTAACGACCGTTCCACAGGTGCATGTTCATTAATTGTTTATGGATCATTGAACAAGCATGGGAAACAGTGTTTAAACCCTTTATAATGAAGATCTATATGTATATGTATATGTATGTGAATGTACAGTTGAAGTCGACAGTTTACATACACCTTAGCCAAATACATTGAAACTCAGTTTTTCACAATTCCTGACATTTAATCCTAGTAAAAATTCCCTGTCTTAGTTCGGATAGGATCACCACTTTATTTTAACCTCACTAGGGTAGGGGGCACTATTTTCACCTCCGGATGAAAAGCGTGCCCAAAGTAAACTGCCTGCTACTCAGGCCCAGAAGCTAGGATATGTATATAATTGGTAGATTTGGATAGACACTCTAAAGTTTCTAAAACTGTTAAAATTATGTCTGTGAGTATAACAGAACTGATATGGCAGGCGAAACCCTGAGGACAAACCATCCCAAAACAAACAAAATTCCACCTACCTCTATTTTCAATGGCTATCACTTTCATTATAAGGCCAAGTACTCCCAGATTGCAGTTCCTAGGACTTCCACTAGATGTCAACAGTCTTTAGAAAGAGTTTGTTGTTGGTTTTTGGAAAAATGAGCCAGAAATTTTAGTTTTTCTAGGTGGCTTCCATTTTGGCTGTAGTGTTTCCAAGCGCGTGGAAGAGAGCGTCTTAAATTGTATAGTTTATTTACGTATAAGGATACCTAAGGTTTGATTATAAACGTTGTTTGACTTGTTTGGAAAAGTTTATTAGTAACGTTTGGGATTCATTTTGTATGCATTTTGATGGAGGGAAACTGGGTGGATTATTGACTGAAGCGCGCCAGCTAAACTGAGTTTTTATGGATAGAAAAGAAGGACATTGTCGAACAAAATGACAATTTGTGATGTAACTGGAACCTTTTGGAGTGCCAACAGAAGAAGATCATCAAAGGTAAGGCATTTCTTATATCGCTATTTCTGACTTTCGTGTCGCACCTGCCTGGTTGAAATATGTTTTTCATGTGTTTGTATGCGAGGCGCTGTCCTCAGATAATCACATGGTTTGCTTTCGCCGTAAAGCCTTTTTGAAATCTGACACCGCGGCTGGATTAACAAGAAGTTAAGCTTTATTTGATGTATTACACTTGTGATTTTATGAAAGTTATGAAAGCTCTACAATTTCACCAGATGGAAGTTAACTTCCTGACTGATGTCTTGAGATGTTGCTTCAATATATCCACATAATTTTCCAACCTCATGATGCCATCTATTTTGTGAAGTGCACCAGTCCCTCCTGCAGCAAAGCACCCCCACAACATGATGCTGCCACTCTCGTGCTTCACGGTTGGGATGGTGTTCTTCGGATTGCAATCCTCCCCCTTTTTCCTCCAAACATAACGATAGTCATTATGGCCAACAGTTCTATTGTTGCTTCATCAGACCAAAGGACATTTCTCCAAAAAGTACGATCTTTGTCCCCATGTGCAGTTGCAAACCGCAGTCTGGCTTTTTTATGGCGGTTTTGGAGCAGTGGCTTCTTCCTCGCTGAGCGGCCTTTCAGGTTATGTCGATATAGGACTCGTTTTACTGTGGATATAGATACTTTTAAACCTGTTTCCTCCAGCATCTTCAAAAGGTCCTTTGCTGTTGTTCTGGGATTGATGTGCACTTTTCACACCGAAGTACGTTCATCTCTAGGAGACAGAATGTGTCTCCTTCCTGAGCGTTATGACGGCTGCGTGGTCCCATGGTGTTTATACTTGTGTACTATTGTTTGTACAGATGAACGTGGTACCAGACTTGTAAGGGTCTATAATTTTTTTTCTGAGGTCTTGGCTGATTTCTTTTGATTTTCCCATGATGTCAAGCAAAGAGGCACTGAGTTTGAAGGTAGGCCTTGAAATACATCCACAGGTACACTTCCAGTTGACTCGAATTATGTCAATTAGCCTATCAGAAGCTTCTAAAACCATGACATAATTTTCTGGAATTTTTCAAGCTGTTTAAAGGCACAGTCAACTTAGTGTATGTAAACTTCTGACCCACTGCAATTGTGATACAGTGAAATATAAGTGAAATAATCTGTCTGTAAACAATTGTTGGAAAAATTACTTGTGTCATGCACAAAGTAGATTTCCTAACCGACTTGCCAAAACTATAGTTTGTTAACAAGAAATTTGTGGAGTGGTTGAAAAACGAGTTTTAATGACTCCAACATAAGTGTATGTAAACCTCCAACTTCAACTGTACATACTGTTTATGCATGTGTTGTGTTTTTTTTACAAATGATATGTTTCTATAACAAGGACTATATCTTTAGCCACTATGTGATGAAAGAATGTGATCAAACTTTAGAAAAAGTAGAGCAAGTATTATTGTACATTTGTATAAATTTTACATATAGGTTATTCAGTTGTAAAGACAGCTCTCCAATCCAAAATGTTTCCATGCTCTTTATCAATATTCCATATGCGACTGGTATTTATATTTCATACTTTCATTTTGTTTATAACCAATTAACCGACTTGCCAAAACTATAGTTTGTTAACAAGACATTTGTGGAGTGGTTGAAAAACGAGTTTTAATGACTCCGACATAAGTGTATGTAAACATCCGACTTCAACTGTATGTATATGTATGTGTATATGTATGAATATTTATATATATATATATATATACTGTATATGTGGGCATGTATGTATATATATATAGATATATATTTACCCAAAAGATATATGGGGGATTAGAAACGATGCAGACAATAACATTGATGGAAGCAACAATCTATCCGCAATATTAAAGCTGATCCACCCCTTAAAAAAAGAATACAAATATTTATCATTATACTCCCAAAATACTGTGGCCTCTTTCCCTTGCCGAAGACCTGGAGGCGTTTGGTGTGTTAAGAAGCTTCCAGAAATAGATTATAATGGATAGAGCTCAGCTAGAAAGGAAGGGATCTTCTCTGGCAAACCTTCGGCGACCTGCACCGCTCAACTGGAAATAGCCTCCTTGTTCTGCCGTGTTGTCTATTTGGGGGTCGGAGAACGGATCCACTTGCTTGCCTTTAGTTTGTGTGCGAGATACGTTAAGTGCCTCCCTAAAAGTGTTTTCCCACATTGACACTGGCAGAAAATAGTTTTTACCACTTTAACAGTTTACCCTAGAAAGGAACCTAAGAGAATCAAACCCATCAAAAAATAAAAAAGCTATTGGCCGACGTTGCTTCCTTTGTCAATGTTAGTGTTTCTGTATGCGAGAGTGGTTTCAGCTGTTGACCCAATATGGACCACAAGTAGCGTTAACTACAAGGTCACAATGAGGTCAACCACGCACATTTGCTTGACACCTGCACAATGCATTTCATTGAGTGCAATGGCACTGCCATAGGGCATAGGGAATATTGTAGTAACTGGGACAGATGTCACAATGAAGAGCTTGGGAGATCAGCTGCTCCTACAGTGCAGGAAGGGTTTGTTTACTATTATGTTCAAGATGGTTCTCGTGTGGCCCAACTCCAACAGAGGATAGCACAGCCTGGAATCGTTAGCTAGTTACACAACTTTGTTGTCCACTTACAATAGCCTCAGAGAGGCTAAATGCAGGAAAGCTGAGCGTGAGAGTGGTCACAGCGAGTGACTTAGAGGTATACATCTCCCTAAGAGAAGCAGTCAATGGTATATTCATTAGCACAAAGCTACGTTTCAAGTAACAATCATTTGTAAAGACATGAGCAAACAACAGATACACTACATGGCCAAAAGTATGTGGACACCTGCTCGTCGAATATCTCATTCCAAAATGATGGGCATTAATATGGAGTTGGTCCCCCCTTTGCGGCTATAACAGCCTCCACTCTTCTAGGAAGGCTTCCCACTAGATGTTGGAACATTGCTGCAGGGACTTGCTTCCATTCAGCCATAAGAGCATTAGTGAGGTCAGGCACTGATGTTGGGCGATTAGGTTCCAATTCATCCCAAAGGTATTCGATGGGGTTGAGGTCAGGGCTCTGTGTAGGTCAGTAAAGGTCTTCAACACCGATCTCAACAAACCATTTCTGTATTTCTGTTTCAACAAACCCCTCGCTTTGTGCACGGGTGCATTGTCATGCTGAAACAGGAAAGGGCTTTCCCCAAACTGTTGCCACAAACTTGGAAGCACAGAATTATCTAGAACGTATTTGCAGGCTGTTGCGTTAAGATTTCCCTTCACTGGAACTAAGGGGCTTAGCCCGAACCACAAAGAACAGCTCCAGACCATTATTCCTCCTCCACCATACTTTACAGTTGGCACTAAGCATTCGGGCAGGTAGCGTTCTCCTGGCATCCGCTAAACCCAGATTTGTCCACCGAGCTGCCAGATTGTGAAGCATGATTCATCACTCCAGAGAACGCATTTCTACTGTTCCAGAATCCAATGGAGGCGAGCTTTACACCACTCCAGCCGACGCTTGGCATTGCACATGGTGTTCTTAGGCTTGTGTGCAGCTGCTCGGCCATAGAAACCCATTTCATGAAGCTCCCGACGAACAGTTCTTGTGCTGACGTTGCTTCCAGAGGCAGTTTGGAACTCGGTAGTGAGTGTTGCAACCAAGGACAGATTATTTTTACACGCTTCTACACTCGCCGGTCCCATTCTGTGAGCTTGTGTGGCCTACCACTTTGCGGCTGACCTGTTGTTGCTACTAGACGTTTCCACATCACAATAAAAGCACTTACAGTTGACCGGGGCAGCTCCAGCAGGGCAGAAATGTGACGAACTGACTTGTTTGGAAAGGTGGCATCCTATGATGGTGCCACGTTGAAAGTCACTGAGCTCTTAAGTACGGGCCATTCTACTGCCAATGTTTGTCTATGGAGATTGCATGGCTGTGTGCTCGATTTTACACACCTGTCAGCAACGGGTGAGGTTGAAATATCCCGACTCCTCTAATTTGAAGAGGTGTCCACATCCTTTTGGCCATGTATTGTAGAATAGAATAGAATAGCTGACTGCTGCTTTGACAGTTGGATAAAAGTCCATCTTTAACACAACCCAGTTACAAAACAAGGTGGTACACTTTAAGCACACTTGAAATAGTACACCAGATGTCTGTAGTAAGCTACTCACACTCTCCGGTCCACTTGCCAGGGTCCAGCATCAGCCTGCTCTTGGCATCCTCCAATTCCCCACTCAACCTCTCGTGCTTGGCCCTCAGCTCCCTGATCCGCTGTTGCCTCTTCTCCAGCATCCTCAGCCTTGCGTTGAAGTACAGCAGTCCCTGTGAGAGTAAACGGTAAGGATGGATGGAGTGAGCAGAGAGACAAAAGACGAGTGGAGGAAAGGAGCTGAGTGTGCTCCCTTTGGAGAAACCCTGACTTGGATGGAGGGAGGGAAGTAAACAGAGAGAGAGAGAGCGAGAGCGAGAGAGAGCGAGAAAGAGAGAGAGCCAGACAGAGGAGTATCTTTAGCCGGACGCTTCGATTAGTAGTTTCGGGAGAGGGAGGTTTAGAGATTATTCAAAATGGAATCAAGAGTGGCTAACCTGTGGAGATTTACCCCCCTGTCCATTGCCGGGGTTAATTAGGATAAATAAAATTAGCATCCACTCTAATCTCTCGCTTTGCTTTAATCTCCAGGACAAACATTGAGCTCAGGGATTAGGTGTAAACGTAGTCCACCAGTACCAAGTTATTGAAAGATAGAATAACAGAACAGATTATTCCTAGTTCAGTCCCTCCAGGATTCTGTGATCGCAATCACCACATAAAACAGTCAAATCACTACAATATTACGGCATAAAACTGTCCCATCACTGCACCACAAAAAGAGGGTTCACAATTTTAACCAATCACCGCACTTCTACCGCATAAAGTGGTTCAATCAAAGCCCCAGGTCAACAAACATTTCTCCAGTCAGTGCAATTTTGTGACAAATTTGACAAAATCCTCACAAATTGTCATGCAACATGTCAGAATTGCTGCAGCAAAATCAAGCATTTTAGCCCCACAGTAAAAAGCAAAAAACACCTCAAAATCCTGGAGGAACTACTAGTTGGAACTGTGTTTTTCATCACTACAAGGGAGGTCAATTGCTTTCGCACAAAATTTGTTTTTGGACACATTTGTGCCACAATATAATGTGTCTATTTCACAAGGCATAGCAGAATGAATTAATTCCATGCTTCATGCATCTTCCATTTTAGCACATGATCTAATAATCAAGGCACATCCATCGAGTTTAATGAACAAACCTTTTCCACATCCTGGAATGGCTGTGAGATGAGAGAGAGAGAGCAGAAAAAAATACATTATTAACATTCGCTAATGCAAAGATAATACACAATTTAAATGGATGCACTTTGAAATGCAATTAATCACACAAACACGCACGCACGCACGCACGCACGCACGCACGCACGCACGCACGCACGCACGCACGCACACACACACACACACACACACACACACACACACACACACACACACACACACACACACACACAGTTACATGCACATTGCACACACACACACTTAAAATTGTTCATTTTGGGGAGCTCGGGATGACAGGCTCTAAAAGACGAATTGAAGATAATCTTTTCCTAATTGAAAATAAATCAAAGCACCATCAGGCAGAATTGATGTATTTTACCCACTACACTATTCGCTGGATGACTAGGTACTACACTATTCACTGGATGACTGGGTCCTACATTATTTGCTGGGTGACTGGCTCCTACACTATTTGCTGGGTGAATGGGTCCTAAACTTTTTGCTGGGTAACTTGGTCCTAAACTATTCACTGGGTGACTGGGTCCCACTGGTGGGAATGGTTAATGACCCGTGGACATGGAGAGTGGAGAGGCCCATGAAGAGAAATCAGGGGAGGGCCCAGATAGCAGGTCCAACCTTCATCCTCCACCCCTAGTTTCCCCTCTTTCTCCTTGGGCTTCCTCCACCCCTATTTTCCCTTCTTCCTCGTTGGGCTTCCTCCACCCCTAGTTTCCCCTCTTCCTCGTTGGGCTTCCTCCACCCCTAGTTTCCCCTTTTCCTCATTGGGCTTCCTCCACCACTAGTTTCCCCTCTTCCTCGTTGGGCTTCCTCCACCCCTAGTTTCCCCTTTTCCTTGTTGGGCTTCCTCTACCCCTAGTTTCCCATCTTCCTCATTGGGCTTCCTTCACCCCTAGTTTCCCCTTTTCCTTGTTGGGCTTCCTCCACCCCTAGTTTCCCCTCTTCCTCGTTGGGCTTTCTCCACCCCTAGTTTCCCGTTTTCCTCATTGGGCTTTCTCCACCCCTAGTTTCCCATTTTCCTCGTTGGGCTTCCTCTACCCCTAGTTTCCTCTCTTCCTCGTTGGGCTTCCTCCACCCATAGTTTCCCCTTTTTCCTCATAGGGCTTCCTCCATCACTAGTTTCCCCTCTTCCTCATTGGGCTTACTCCACCACTAGTTTCCCCTCTGCCTCGTTGGGCTTCCTCCACCCCTAGTGTCACTCTTAGTAGTGGATGGATTTAGGGTTCGAGACAGTTTAGGCAGCCTTGCTTTTTAATCTGGGGCATGTTCAGTTGAGGCTGATGAACTGGACTGTCCTCCTTAATTTTAGCCCACTGCGAAGGGGAGCCATGCCTGTTACGCAGCCATGATAATCTTGAAATGTTATTTATAAAGTAGACAATTACTGGAGGGAAATTCCTTTTGTCCTTTGGTGAGGTCAAAAGGGGAACTGGTGTGACATGCACAACATTTAAGCAAGTAAGGAGAGGAAAAAAAAGCAAATAAAATAACATTCCCACACAAATAAGTCAAAATATTCTGGAGTCTACAGTCTGGCTAATTTGTGTACATACACATGCACGCCTGCGCACGCACTCACACACACACCACTTTAGAATGCCAAGAAGCAAGCAGATGGAGAATCTCTAACCTCTGTCCCCGTGGCACCCTCTCGCCTCCTCTGCAGCCGTTCCACGTCGTCGATCTCGTACACCTTGATCTCGAAGGGCTCTTTCAGGGTCCCACCCAAGGGGGGCAAGTCCACCCACTGGCCTGGTACGCCAGCCTTTCTGCCCAGGGAGGAGGTGTCCGGCAGGGGAGCAGGGATGAGACGGCGCCGCTGGAGGCCTGGAGCAAGTGAGTGAAGGGAGTGATCAGTGGGGGTACCGCTGTTCATTGGAGTTGGATATGCACACCAGCAATATCCTAGCACGTGCCTTGAAATATGCATGAAGCAAAAACATGCCAAGATACAGACTGATAGCAGACTTCCATAGAGCCAGCTGGGATCACATAACCTTGGGCTAGCACTGATTACATATGCATTAGGCACTAGACCCTATCTATTGCTGTTATGAATTACGACGGATGGGCACATGAATCTGAATAGGCCGAATTCTTGTTATGAGTGTACACTGCAGACGGATACGCTGTCACTTCAGATACTACACTTGAATAGAGATTCATGACAATGCTAGGTGGAGTACATACTGTACATCAAAATATATATTCATAGGTTTATGAAAAATAGATATATAAATGTGAGATATCCATGTGCAAGGCAAATTCATACATGACATTAGAGTGTATGAATACATGCATTCTTACTCGCTTCAGCATGCATGCAATGTTGTATTGAGCACCAGGGTTGTCACCTAGCAACGCTTTTCAATAGAATATAAATAATCTATTAGTGAGAAAGCTAGAGAAAATATCTTATGTATATTTTATTTTACAGATATCAAAGAAAAGTTATATAACTATTTGAATATGTATATTGTTAAATTAGATTATTGTGGGGCGCTAAATAAAATAACACAACACTTATTTCACAAGTACAACTTTATGAGATCATGAGTGGTGATTGATGTGGTATAGCTGTCTGGATATTGTTACAGAACTCTCTCAGTGTAACTAATACTCACCATTGCCTCTCTTCTTGGGTGATTTAGACACTCTACTCCTATTGGAGGTGGACACCCCGCTCTCGCTCATGGAGTCGTGGGCTGACGAGGCGCTGCCTGTGGTCTCGCTGTCCCGGATCATGCTCTCATACCCGCTGCTGCCCCCGCTGTGGTAGAAGAGCGCAGTGCGCCCCATGGCCGGTGGAAGCTCCCCACTGAGCACACTGCTATTGTCACTACCGTGCCCGCTGCTGTAACGCTGGGGCCTCCGTGGGGCTGTGATCTTGCTATAGGGCGAGGGTAGCGGCGTGCTGATAGGGGACCCGCTGACGCTTGCCCCGCTATCGTTGGCATTGTCCCCTGAACTCCTGCTTAGATGTTTCCTTGGGCTTCCCGCCACAAGCTCACTAACTCGGCTGTTGGCAGCCCGGATGGCCTGCTTGGTGCCCATGATAGTGCCCCTGCCAGGCTTGCCATTACCATTGGTCCCTGGCAAAGAACGAGCTGGAGGTTTCCCAGTTGGAGGTAGGCTGGCATTGCGTGCGGTTGGCGCATCATCAGATTTGGTGGAGTAGTTAAGGGTCTTGGAACTACTGGCATACAAAGTTCTAGCCTTTGATCCACTGGCAACTATGGCCCTGGGGTTGACATTAGCTTTGAGCTGTCCCAACTTGCTTGTCGTCGCAAAGGTGGTAGAGGAAGGTGGAGAGGTAGCAGTGGATGTGGAAGTAGTGGAGGTGGGAACCCCAAGTTTTGGCACTGATCTATTGGATTTTCCATTGTCTCCTAAACTAATACCACTATTCTCTCTCGACAGGCCAGGTCTGGACCTCACTGAGGTTAGACTGTCACTTCTCTCCAAGGACATTAGGCTACCATAGTACCTTCCAGAATCGCCTTTGGCTCCTCGTGTCTTCAGGCTTGACGCTGTCTTAGCTGAGCCATGGTCAGCCTTCAAGCTGGATGTTTTGTAGCTAAACAAATCCCCTCTGAATCGAACATCGAATTCCTCCTCGGATACTGATGTTTTAGGCAATGAGGACCTTGCAGCATCGCTGGCTGTCCTTAAGGCACTAGGAGATAAGACTATCCTTGTCTTTTGATCAAGGCTTGATTTGCGAACAGGTGGAGCAGGAGGAGAGATAGAGCCAGACTTTGGAAGCATGCTGCTTTTCTGTCCATTTGCCTTCTTTCCCAAAGAGGAGAATCTCAGACTACCACTGCCTGTAGTACCATCGCGGCCCCATTTTGATTCAGGGGAACTGTGGGGGACTGACACTGTGCCAAGAGTGGTGGCGCCTCGCCTGAGCTGTGGCATCCTGCTTATGGTCTCTGCTTTCTTGCTGCTGGACTTCTCACAACCGTCTACCACCCTCTGAGTTGAGGAGGATACCTGTGCTTTCGGCGGTCGAGGTACACTGTTGCTGTTTCCTCCCGGCTTCCTGGAAGGGAGGCCACTCACGCCATTTCTGGGTGGCTTACTCGCCACAGTGGATTCAGTCGCTCTAGGATCCGAATGGCCGGCCCCTTGCAACCAGAGATCATCTTGCTTGCCTTCCTGCCTGCTGCAGCTTGGGGCAACTGATGAGGTAGGTTTGGTTTTCCTGGGAAGACTGGAGTGAACAGCATGGTGTGGGATCTGAGAAGATGCTGAGGTGTTCAGAGTGTTTGCTCTGAGAGATGCTTTGGTAGAGTCAGGAGAAGGTGGGCACTTAGTTAGGGAGAGCTTGCTTGGGGTGGCGGGGTCACTGTCCAACTCAGAGAAGCAGACACCACTGTCATTTAGGGAGCTCTTGGGGCCATGCTGCAAGAATGTCTCCCTACGGAATATACCAGGGGAGGACAATATGGAGGTGTTCTCCGGTGCCATGCATTTAGCCCTCTGTAAGAATCTACTTGTCGAATGGGTGCCGTCGCTCTCCAGCGAGCACACGCTCACTTCACTCGGCCAGGAGCCGATGGAAGACTGTCTGCTACCATGATGGGCAAACATCTCCTCCTGTGAGGTTGAGCTCACCCCAGATGCACACTCTTGAGCTGTGTAAGCATCAAACTCATCGTTGATGCTGCTAATTATGCTGACAGGACGGGAGCCTGAGGCCAGGGCCTGAAGGGAGCAGTCACTGTTAAAGCTGATGATGCTGGAGGGCCGCCCATTGTCTGGGACCAGGCCTATGGGTAGGTCCTCCACAACTGTGAACACCAGCTCGTCTTCCCCATTCAGCTCCACAGGTTGCTGCAGGGTGATCGTGGTCCTCAGGACATCTCTCTCCAGGCATCTGCCCCTCAATGCTGCCCGAAGATGGCTCATCTCCATGGGACTCCTGCCATGATGGGCCCTCTCCAGGACCGGGGACCCCCCATGTTGTCCTTGCCTTAGGGCCTGCTGACTCATGCCCACAGGGGGTGCACGGCAGATAGCATCCAGGCCCTGAGAGGGTGTTCTGGAGGATCTTGGCAAAGAAGGAGAGGCAGAAGGCTTAGGTACAGTAGGCCCTTTGTTGAGGTAGACCTTCTCTCGCACCACAGGCTCTGAGTCTTGCAACAAAACCCTGCTGGGCTTAACCACGCAGGCCAGAACCTTCTCCCCATCTGCACTTGTCCGTTTGTGACTCTCTGGGACCCCTCCATCTAAGGACAATTTGGAATGTTCCTGCTCAGAATTAGCGGGAGCTGTGTGGGTGGTTGTTGTGCTAATGATAGGCTTTTGGGAGGGGGATTTAACAGTCTTGGGGGACACAGCCTCCTCTGGGCTTTTGGTCCTTGGGGCTATGTGTGCCCCTTTGCCCTCCCCAGTCAAGGCAGCTGGGCCCTCGCTGCCATCAATGCACTCCAGTCTCTCTTGGAGCTCAGCAAACGTGTCGCACTTGAAGTATTCCACCTCCGGGCGTTGGGTGTCTTTCCCGCGCTTCCTGTTCAGCGAGGGGATGATCGGAACAAAGGAAGGTGGGCCCTCATTGTCGCTGAGCTCTCTGTCTGAAATGGTGGCCCCACCAGGACCGATGTAGATGACCGTGTCGCAGGAGTGCTCACTGCTGGATGAGTAGTCCGGGTCGCTGGACAGCAATGTGGGCATATCGGGGTCAAGAGCCACGGTTCGTGGGTGGAAGGGTCTCAAGTGTGGTTTGCGGATTCGTCCCTCCTCGCAGGAACTCTCGCCACCAGAGGAGCTGGATGCATACTGTAAGCAGGAGAGAGAACACACATTCAAATCTTGTCTGCGGTAGGGATTCAATAGCCGAATTATAAACAGTGTTCAATTCCTAGACTTTCAATTTATTGGAAACCACATGTCAATACCATTCAAGGTTAAAAGTGCAAACCAAAGGCTACATGAAAATGTGTGTAAAAATCCTTTTATGTATCCTATGGTGTCCTGGTCTATAAAATATAAATACATGCTGTCAATCTGCCTAATTATGTTGAAGGTATGCTTTCCAAATCTCAGGGCATATATTGGATTCTCTTTAGTATTGATTATATAGCATAAGACACTGAGAAAATTATCGCTGTAACAGCCCTTCCTTTGGAAGAAATACAGATGAACTTTATAGATTTAATTATTTCTATGGCAGAGTCATTATTACCCTGGGAAATCCTTCAAACGTTTCAGACATTCTCTAATTGAGCGATACCAAAGGATGCTTGAAGAATAAAGTCTTTATCTATGGAGACCATGCAAAGAATGGAATATGAATGTATTGATCCAAATCTTAATGGATGCAAGACCCAATACTCACGTACACATTCTGGATTCAGATGACCGCACTCTCACACACACACTTTAATTCAAAACAAAACCCACTGGGCAAAGACGTCAGTTCAACATCTAGTTCTGATTTACATTTTGATTGAGTTGTCAACTAATGTGAATTCAATGTGAAATCAACCAAAAATGTCAACCTGTCATTGGATTTAGGTTAAAATGTAGGTTTTAATTTTAATTTTAATTAGGTTTAGGTTTTTTTTTAAATACAAAATTCCCTTGACGTTGATGACTTTTTGCAAATCTAATCAGTTTTCCACGTTGATTCAACGTCAACACACTGAATGTTTTGGTTGAACTGATTTGGAAACAGCATTGATTCAACCAGTTTTTTCCCCCAGTAGGAAGCCTTGAAATAGCTTGTTGAAATGTTACTACCTTGGATTTCTTCTTCCTCATACGGTGGATACGCGAGGCCAGCTGTACGGTGGTGAGCGTCTCCATGTAATTGGTTGGTGAGTCAGAGATGTGTGCTATCATGGTGGTTCGGCAGTTGATGTTGCCCAGAGATTCCCTCAGCAACATGGTGAGCTTGCTATCCCTGAATAATACATCAAAAATCCCCTCGTTAGCCCCCCAAAAAAGGACCAGCACCAGATCCGTGTAGCCGTGACCCACTCCCCTCTAAACCTCCCAGGATCACAGCAACCATTCCTAATTGTACCAAAGGATTAGGCATAGACAGGCAAAAGGCAGCGGGAACGAGATCTCATTTACCATTTTCAACTACTACTTTCCGTTTCAACTACCTCCTCATGTTCTGTCTGTAAGTAGGGCAATGTGTGAAAGGTCCATGAAAGCTAGTTTTAAATTGACAAGAAACATTTTCATAAAGCCCACCCTACTCTATACTGTGTATAAATAAAGCTGATCTTGTCTAAGACTCAAGTAAAAACATCTCATTCCACATATTCCTTTTGACAGACTCAATCTTCTATATTACAATCCAAACCCCCTCATCTCATTGAAGCCGGAATACACCCTTTCCCTGAACCATAACACTGTCAATAATTTCCCACGTTGGTGCTTCGCTAATTCCCTCAACTTCTCTCTCATCCAAACAGGCTAATAGGGCTTCATAGATTTTTCCTGTGAGGTGGGAAGAACAACGGAGAGAGATAAAAAGGCCATGCCACAAAGCCAGACACACAGACATAAGACAGACACATTCAGATTGGCATTGTGAAAAAAACAATTATTCACGAGCATGTGTTTGTCCCTCGTCTCAGACATACCTGTAGGGTACGTAAAAAAACATAATATTCAAGAGCGTTTGTCCCTCGTTTTCAGACATACCTGTAGGGTACGTGAAAAATCATTATTCACTAGCGTTTGTCCCTCGTTTTCAGACATACCTGTAGGGTACGTGCTTGGCCCCATTGGCCAGGGCGAGGATGACGTTTCCCAGAGCAGAGAGCGACAGACACTGGCCTCCACCTCCTTCCCGGGTCCGACTTATGTCTGTCTCACAGCTGCCCAGATCCAGCAGGTGCAGACGACTGCGGCCGCCAGACACTTTATGAGAGAGAGAGAAAACAGCAGAGATAGACAGAAAGAGAGAGAGAGAGAGAGAGAGAGAGAGAGAGAGAGAGAGAGAGAGAAAGAGTGTGAGAGAGGGAAATTGAGAGAAAAAGAGGAGAGATGGTAAATAATAAAACCTGAACTTTCACTAGAGCACAAAAAAACAAGCTCAGGAGTTCACATTGAATGGACCACTTCAAACTTCACATCCCCCTATTTAGCTTTGTGCTAAATGACCGGTACACTGAATGACACTTTCAGGGGGCACTGAGCCCACTGAGCACAGCAGGGATTTTAAGTGGCACACAATGAAAAAGACATAGGGGCCTGACAGAGGTGGCCTGATAGATACACATGGCGAGGTGACCACGCCCCCGAGTAGGGTACACCCGTAGGGTTCTCCCCTCACTCCCATGTAATTAGCCTAACTTAAGCAAACTACTGACACTTTTTTTGATGTTTCAATAAATGTTTTCAGCAGCTTCACTTGTCGTTACTAACATACAGTGCCTTCAGAAAGTATTCAGACCCCTTGACCTTTCCCACATTTTGTTACGTTACAGCCTTATTCTAAAATGAATTACATCGTTTTTCCCCCTAAGCAATCTACACACAATACCCCATAATGACAAAGCAAAAACAGGTTTTTATAAATGTTTGCTAATTCATTAAAAATAAAAACATGAAATATCATATTTACATAAGTATTCAGACCCTTTAATCAGTACTTTGTTGAAGCACCTTTGGCAGCGATTACAGCCTTGAGTCTTCTTGGGTATGACACTACAAGCTTGGCACACCTGTATTTGGGGAGTTTCTCCAATTCTTCTCTGCAGATCCTCTCAAGCTCTGTCAGGTTGGATGGGGAGCGTTGCTGAACAGCTATTTTCAGGTCTCTCCAGAGATATTTGATTGGGTTCATGTCCGGGCTCTGGCTGGGTCACTCAAGGACATTCAAATACTTGTGCCGAAGCCACTCCTGCGTTGTCTTGGCTGTGTGCTTAGGGTCGTTGTCCTGTTGGAAGGTGAACCTTCGCCCTAGTCTGAGGTCCTGAACAGGTTTTCATCAAGGATCTCTCTGCACTTTGCTCCGTTCATCTTTCCCTCGATCCTGACTAGTCTCCCAGTCCCTGCCGCTGAAAAACAGCCCCACAGCATGATGCTGCCACCACCATGCTTCCCTGTAGGGATGGTGCCAGGTTTCTTCCAGACATGACATTTGGCTTTCAGGCCAAAGAGTCCAATCTTGGTTTCATCAGACCAGACAATTTTGTTTCTCATGGTCTAAGAGTCTTTAGGTGCCTTTTGGCAAACTCCAAGCGGGCTGTCATGTGCCTTTTACTGAGGAGTGGTTTCCGTCTGGCCACTCTATCATAAAGGCCTGATTGCTGAAGTGCTGCAGAGATGGTTGTCCTTCTGGAAGGAACTCTAGAGCTCTGTCAGAGTGACCATTGGGTTCTTGGTCACCTCCCTGACCAAAGCCCTTCTCCCCCGATTGCTCAGTTTGGCCGGGTGGCCAGTTCTAGGAAAAGTCTTGGTGGTTCCAAACTTCTTCCATTTAAGAATGATGGAGGCCACTGTGTTCTCGGGGACCTTCAATGCTGCAGACATTTGTTGGTACCCTTCCCCAGATCTGTGCTTTGACATAATCCTTTCTCGGAGCTCTACGGACAATTCCTTCGATCTCATGGCTTGGTTTTTGCTCTGACATGCACTGTCAACTGTGGGACCTTATATAGACAGGTGTGTGCCTTTCCAAATCATGTCCAATCAATTGAATTTACCACAGGTGGACTCCAATCAATTTGTAGAAACATCTCAAGCATGATCAATGGAAACAGGATATCGAGTCTCTTACTTAATACCCATCCCGGATCCGGGAGCATCCTCATCAAAAAAGCTGACTAGCATAGCCTAGCCTAACGGGACAGGGATATCATATAATTTTCATGAAATCACAAGTCCAATACAGCAAATGAAAGATAAACATCTTGTGAATCCAGCCATCATTTCCGATTTTTAAAATGTTTTACAGCGAAAACACAATATGTATTTCTATTAGCTAACCACAATAGCCAAAGACTCAACCGCATATTTTCACCATGTTTCTACCGCATAGGTAGCTATCACAAAACCGACCAAATAGAGATATAATTAGTCACTAACCAAGAAACAACTTCATCAGATGACAGTCTTATAACATGTTATACAATAAAATTATGTTTTGTTCGAAAATGTGCATAGTTGAGGTATAAATCATAGTTTTACATTGCAGCTACCATCAAAAATATCACCAAAGCAGCCAGAATAATTACAGAGAGCAACGTGAAATAACTAAAATTGCATTGTCTTGTCTTGCATTAGGAGGAACCCAGGGCCAACCGCACCAGCATATGGTCTCACAAGGGGTCTGAGGATCTCATCTCGGTACCTAATGGCAGTCAGGCTACCTCTGGCGAGCACATGGAGGGCTGTGCGGCCCCCCAAAGAAATACCACCCCACACCATGACTGACCCACCGCCAAACCGGTCATGCTGGAGGATGTTGCAGGCAGCAGAACGTTCTCCACGGCGTCTCCAGACTCTGTCACGTCTGTCACATGTGCTCAGTGTGAACCTGCTTTCATCTGTGAAGAGCACAGGGCGCCAGTGGCGAATTTGTCAATCTTGGTGTTCTCTGGCAAATGCCAAACGTCCTGCACGGTGTTGGGCTGTAAGCACAACCCCCACCTGTGGATGTCGGGCCCTCATACCACCCTCATCGAGTCTGTTTCTGACCGTTTGAGCAGACACATGCACATTTGTGGCCTGCTGGAGGTCATTTTGCAGGGCTCTGGCAGTGCTCCTCCTGCTCCTCCTTGCACAAAGGCGGAGGTAGCGGTCCTGCTGCTGGGTTGTTGCCCTCCTACGGCCTACTCCACGTCTCCTGATGTACTGGCCTGTCTCCTGGTAGCGCCTCCATGCTCTGGACACTACGCTGACAGACACAGCAAACCTTCTTGCCACAGCTCGCATTGATGTGCCATCCTGGATGAGCTGCACTACCTGAGCCACTTGTGTGGGTTGTAGACTCCGTCTCATGCTACCACTAGAGTGAAAGCACCGCCAGCATTCAAAAGTGACCAAAACATCAGCCAGGAAGCATAGGAATTGAGAAGTGGTCTGTGGTCACCACCTGCAGAACCACTCCTTTATTGGGGGTGTCTTGCTAATTGCCTATAATTTCCACCTGTTTTCTATTCCATTTCCACAACAGCATGTGAAATTTATTGTCAATCAGTGTTGCTTCCTAAGTGGACAGTTTGATTTCACAGAAGTGTGATTGACTTGGAGTTACATTGTGTTGTTTAAGTGTTCCCTTTATTTTTTTGAGCAGTGTAAGTTATTTATGTTTTATATTTTTAATACATTTGCAAACATTTCTAAAAACCTGTTTTAGCTTTGTCATTATGGGGTATTGTGTGTAGTTTGCTGAGGATTTAAAAAAAAAAAGTTAGAATAAGGCTGTAACGTAGCAAAAAGTGTAAAAAGTCAAGAGCTCTGAATACTTTCCGAAGGCACTGTACTTGGCTGTCACAACAACAAATTATTTGCATGATACTTATTCTGCCACTAATTTGTTATCCGACCTGCTAACACTGACAGTAAAGCTAGGAAAGCTGTTGTATTATACTTACATCACTGTTTCTTTACCCCTAGCTTTTTCGCCGGTTAACTGACGTTAGCTGTCTAATGTTTAACTTAATCTCGATCTAATTTGCTCGTCTTAGATATGTCAAGTAACTACTTCCAGTCTTTGCCTGCCCTTGGACGGTCTAAGTATTTAGAAAAGTTGATTCTTGTTGGCTTGCCTATATGTCCTTTCATCTTGCCGCAGACCAGCTGGGGAGACAACCCTACCAAATGACCGAAACCAGCGGAATATCCAGGTTTGCAAATATAGCCAAATGCAGAAGAATATTATAGCTGTTATTTGGATGGATACAGCTCACTAGTCCTTACTACAAGATGACTAGCAATCTTTATGCAATACACATAGTTAGTTAGATACAAACAAGTGTTACGAATTTACCAGTGATGAAGTGCTTCGAACACACGTATAAATGTATTGAGTAACCGGAGCCCACAGTTTTCTATCAACATTGCGGCGTAATAGCCTGAAACCATGAGGTTTGTCTAACCTGGTCCTTGGGAAGTTGATGAAACTTAATTTGGTGGTGTTTTCTCCTACTATTGTTCAAACAAAAACAATATGCAACAGCTTTTCGGGATCTTAAAAGCAGGGTTAGTTAGATAGTTGGAGAAAATCTGTTGGGAAAGGCTCTTTGACTGATAATCGTGACGTACATTCCATGCGACAGTCTAGCTGTTCATGGTAACATTTTTACGTTTAGAATTCAAGTGTTTTTTGGTATGATATCATTTGTTGATTAAGACAACATGGAATTATATTAAAATGACCAACATAGCATATACAAAATGTTTATAGAATGTTTTTAAAAAAACAGCCGTTGTCGGGTTATGATTAAAGTAGGCAATTTAACAAAGGAGTGAAGGGAGTACCCTACTCTGGGCGTGGTCACGTTATGCCTTGCCTCGCCGTGTGTATCTATGAATCAAGAGTTATGGACAGTCGGCTCAGAAGTGACAATCATAAAGGCTCACACTTTCGGGGGCTAACTGCTCACAGATAAAAGACATAGTTACGGTTGAGAGGACAGATTCCTTCCCATTTGAGCTCATCTAGGTCAGTGGTATGAAAACTTTGAGTCATATCATTAAGAGTAATCCTGTCCTGATTTAATACAGTGGTGGGGCTGAAGATTAACCTAGCGTCAGCAAGATTTACAATCCCCTGCGCTCTAGAGTGACAACCCTCCCCGGAACCCGGGAATACAAACTAGCCTCCCCTTTTATGTGCTGCTCTATAAACATTCCCAGAAAGAGGACTCAAGCCTCATTACCTATTGAAATGTATTCTGGCTCCGGACAGCGTGTGCCTTGTCTACCCCCGCATTGCAGCGACGGGAGTGTGAAATACTAATGACAGCAGCTAATGTAGAGGATGCGGCGATGACAGGTAGGCTAGCGCAGCGTATAATGAAAATGAGCTAGCCTTCCTTGTTAGTATTCCTGCTAAGGCCTTATCAGCAACTCCAAATGAAGCTAATTAATACAAGTTGGATTGGAGAAAAAGAGGGAGAGGAAGAGCGAGAGAGAGAGAGGAAGAGCGGGAGAGAGAGAGATAATAGACTTGCTGGATGGCCTAGCCTTTCCAGCAGGTCTTAACATACTAATGATACATGTGAAATATGTTCTCCAGATAAAAGGGCAAGGGTTTTTCATTGTGCTGATCAGAGTGGTTCCTTTGAGCGTCGAGCAAATTAAAGACGCCATTATCTTTCAAAGGTTTATCTGCATCAATATGGTGGTCAATGTGGAGCTCCAGATCAATATTTAACATCACATGAACAAGATATCTAATTTAACTATCATCACATGAACAAGATATCTAATTTAACTATCATCACATGAACAAGACACCATATTTAACTGTCATCACATGAACAAGACACCATATTTAACTGTCATCACATGAACAAGACACCATATTTAACTGTCATCACATGAACAAGACACCATATTTAACTGTCATCACATGAATAAGACACCATATTAAACTGTCATCACATGAATAAGACACCATATTAACTGTCATCACATGAACAAGACACCATATTTAACTGTCATCACATGAATAAGACACCATATTTAACTGTCATCACATGAATAAGACACCATATTTAACTGTCATCACATGAATAAGACACCATATTTAACTGTCATCACATGAATAAGACACCATATTTAACTGTCATCACATGAATAAGACACCATATTTAACTGTCATCACATGAACAAGACACCATATTTAACTGTCATCACATGAATAAGACACCATATTTAACTGTCATCACATGAATAAGACACCATATTTAACTGTCATCACATGAATAAGACACCATACTTAACTGTCATCACATGAATAAGACACCATATTTAACTGTCATCACATGAATAAGACACCATATTTAACTGTCCACATGAATAAAACACCATATTTAACTGTCCAGATGAATAAGACACCATATTTAACTACCATCACATGAATAAGACACCATATTTAACTGTCATCACATGAATAAGACACCATATTTCAACTATCATCCACCTTCATTATGTAACCTCTGATGACTGATGAAATGCATACACGGGTAGACTGCGCATTGAATGTCAAATTAACTCGCTAGAAAAAGTTTTGCTTGCCCAGTGTGCTCTGGTGGGTTTACACTATCTGGGCTATTCCATTGGTTGAATAGTGCCAGGCAAGTCAAACCAAGCAGTATATATATAAACCAAGTATTTGAAAGAAAACAAATAGCTATTTGACCCAGGTCTACTAAGTGCACACACCAGACCAACCATCCCCAACACACAGCCACCCTACTCACTTCCTCCTTTGGCACTCTTCTCCATGCGGTACTGGTAGATATGGAGGGTGAAGAGCATGTGGGAGTTTCTCCTCTCCTCCTCATCGCAGTGAGGGCGGCTGGTGCTTCGTGCCTCCAGGGCTGCGTCCAGAAAGTAGGCTGCCCGCTCTGCAGTGGCCGCACGCAACTCAGTCTGGTTCTGTAGCTGAGGGGAGAAGAGAGATGAAAAATGAGGGAGACTGAACGAAAGAGAGGAAAAGAGACTACTCATACTAATACTACTGAGACTAGTACTGTACCTCCTACTGTTCCTGCTGTTGTAAAAGCTTTTCATGCCAATAAAACCCTTTGAATTGAATTGAGCGAGAGAGAGAGAAAGAAATAAAGAGAGAGAGCACGAGATAGAAAGGGAGAGGTACAGAGAGAGTTGCTGGAAAGGTAAAGACAGAGAGGAAGAGAAAATGGGAGATGAATAAATAGAGTAAGAGAGACTCCCACACAGACACAGATCGAACGAGAATGAAAGGGAGAGGGAGACACAAATAGGTGACAAAAGAACATGGGAGAGACGGATAGGGAAATAAAGAGAGACAGCCATAGATATAAAGAAAGAAAAGAAGAGAGGGGGGGTGGGGTGAAATGAGAGAGATGAAAAGAGACTGCATTAGAAGGGTCTAGCTAATTGGGCGAACAGCACACATTTCTGGCCCGGCGGAGGGAGTCTCCTGGGTGATCAGGGGGTCAGATATGCGCACAAAGGGAGGGAGAGGTGAGAGAGAGGGTCCAGGGAGGGAGAGAGGTTGTCTGAGGAGGTCAGATGGAAGCGGCATCACAAGAGCCCAGGTAGCTAAAGAATTGAAGCATTCAATGACAGGTGATTTATTGTTGAGAAAGGACCACACAACGAACGCAAAAATTCTAGCTATTAAGTCAGAATACAGCTGAACATAGCTTATGCTAGGTTTGTCACAAACTATTAAAATGCTTTCTCTAGAACTCCCCATCCAAAGCTCACACACACACACACACTCCCACCAGCCAACCAGCTCCATACCTGTGACCCGCAGATGGGGTCCTCGCGCAGGTACACCCCCGGAGACTGGCCATCCTGCAGGCTGCCTGTGGACACATTGGACAGCAGGTCGGTCAGCGCCTCGTCCCGGCCGGAGATCTCCACGGCGGACACACGGACCGAGAAGCGTGCCCCGGCCTTCTCCTTGCGTTCCTCGATGAGCTTGAAGAGCCAGGAGATGGCGCAGGGAGCCACACCCAGGCTCTGTGTGGAGCATTCCCGACCAATCATGGTGTATGTCTTACCTGTGGAGGAGGGTTTTGAGGTGGTGAGTGGTGCTTTCGTTATACTTGTTGGGTTGTTTTCTCAGACATGGACTAAGCCTATAGTTCTGGACTAAAAGGCATGTTCAACTGAGATTCTCCATTGAAAGTGCATCTTAGTCCTTGGCTAGACTAAATCTGTGTCCTGTAAACCGGCCTGTCGGATTTTAAGTCTGCTCTCCAAAACAGCAGGGGGGCAGGTAGCCTAGTGGTTAGAGCATTGGACTAGTAACCGAAAGGTTGGAAAATCAAATCCCCGCGCTGACAAGGTAAAAAAATCTGTTATTCTGCCCCTGAACAAGGCAGTTAACCCACTGTTCCTAGGCCGTCATTGAGTTCTATATTTGTTCAGAAAGGAAATAGCTAGTTCAAATAGGAATAGACACATCAAAAACAGGTTTATGAGTGCCGTCTGCTGTTGAAGTAGATAAAAGACAGGGTTGACAAAATGTTTTAACCCAATGAGTCCCACCGTATCGCAGAGGCATCTTTAGACTTCGAACCCATTTTAAACAGTGTGTGTTTGAGCTACAGACTACTGGGTTCTACCATTTGATTAGTCTATTTCTCGTGCATCCGTAGATAGCAACCATGTGTAGTTTGTGTGATTAACGGGAGCTGAGCTAGAGCGGTGTTTGTGA